>NC_088356.1:28807500-28875000 GCF_036884655.1 Musa acuminata AAA Group | reverse complement strand
ACGTCAAAATCGTTGACGCAAAAACTAGGAAGGGCAGCAACAGTTGCTGCCCTCGATCCGCATGCGTGTGGCGCAGCCGAAGGCGGGCAGCACAGGGGCTGCGTCTGCAGTAGCCAGCCGGCGGCCTGCTGCAAGCAGGCTTGCGTCCGGCGGGGCTGACAGCCCGCGGGCAGAGACACCTCCGGCCGCTTCTCCCGCGGGGTGAGGCGCTGTAGGGCACCGGCGCTTGCCGCCGCTGCTCCCGCGGGCGAAACTCCCCCCCCCCCCCCCCCACCCCCCACAGGGGAGGCCGCCCGGTGAGACAGCACCGCCTGCGGGCGTTGCCCCACCGGCAGAACCGCCCGCGGGGGGGCTCCCACCTGCAGCGGCAGCGCCGCCAGCGGGCGTGCCGCCTACAGGCGAGGGCAGCGCCCTCGCCCCCGCCTCACAGGCCGTCGCCAGCAGGGTGGCGACGGCGGCAGCAGTAATAGGGAATTAGGGTTTTGGGCAAAAGGACAGTTTTGCCCTTGTGAATTTGAGAAATTCCAGTTTCTGTCTTTTATCCAAATTACGAAAATACCCTTAGGAATTGAGAAATTCCCTACATGTCCCTGATTTCAGAAAATATTAATTAATTCAAAGGTTTAGTTGATTATTATTTTTATTATTATCTAGTAGTCTTACATGATGATGATTATTTATACATGTGATGTATGATGTGTGGACGGATGATCATGGACCGTGTGATGTGTGTACTTGTGATTATTATTATTGAGGTCTGCGGGAGCATGGATGTGATAGCGGGAGCATGGATGTGATAGTGGTCCATGATCATCTGGTGTGATTGCTTATACACATACTAGATATGTATATATATTTACATGCGATGTAGATATATATTAAATATGTATATGTGTGACATGTCATATTAGGAGACCAAATCATAGAAACATCTCTCGATAATATTAAGTAGGTAAACGTTAGGCAATTAGATTGACCCACGTGGCCTTCCATCGTTATAAGTAGGAACCGATTCCCGGTGTAGGTTGAGTTGGTCGAGTCCCTTGAGACTCACCTATATCGTGATTCGCTATCTTGCTTACGACATAGAGATGTCACCGGTGACCTGAGGGCATGGTATGCTTGGTTGAGTCCCTCGAGGGTATATCATCAAATCAGACTCATCTTGTAACGAAGGTGTTGACTTAACCGAGCATCATGGTTGGTCGAGTCCCTCGAGGCCATGGTGATTCGGAGGCCGAATAGGACGGGAATCACAAGGAGTTGTGATCGGCAAGAGTTGCCTACCTTTTAGGCTTAGTGTGATTGGTCGAGTCCCTCGAGATTACACTAAGACGTTGATTGGATCCTGATCCCCACTAGAAGTCTGCCGAAGACTTCCGTTTCACGTGCTGAGGGTGTCGTGTGACTCGTTGGTAAAATAGTGGGAGCATATTAAGATAGAAGTCCATATCTTGATAGTTTATTTCTTGCAAAATCTGCATGTTATTCATTTCTGCTACATCTTTATTTTTAGAAAATGTCGCTTTCAAATCCCTTACGTGGCATACTTGATGTCAACCGCCTCATTGGTCCAAATTATACGGATTGGCTCCGTAACTTGAGAATTATTCTCACAGTAGAGGAAATCGTGTACGTCCTTGATACAATGATGCCTACGCCCGAAAAGGGACAAACGAGGATGAGATCGCTCGCTACGTGAAGTACATTGATGACTCCACTCTTGCTCATGCTATATGTTGGGCTCTATGACTCCTGAGTTATAGAGACAACATGAAAAGATGGATGCCAGATCCATTCTCCTACATGTTCGTAAATTGTTTGAGGAACAGGGAAGGACTCAGCGATATGAGATATCCAATAGCCTCTTCCGCGCTAGGATGACTGAGGGGACACCAGTTCAGAACCATATCCTAAAGATGATTGAGTGGATAGAGAAACCCACAGGTCTAGGAATGGTCCTAGAGGATAACTTATGTGTGGACATTGTGCTTCAGTCCCTACCAGATTCCTTTTCACAGTTCATAATGAATTTTAATATGAACAAGCTTGAGGTGACTCTCCCAGAGCTCCTCAATATGTTGAGGGAGGCAGAGAGTACTATTAAGAAAGAGAAGCCAGTTTTCTACACTAGTGAGACCAAAAAGAAAAAGAAAACAGAAAGGTCCCTTAAGAAGGGAAAGGGCAAGGGCAAACCAGGTAAAGCAAAGGTTGCTAAGAAAGACCCAGCAATGGACAAAGGCTAGTGCTTCCACTGTGGTAAAGATGGGAACTGGAAGAGAAACTGCAAAGAGTACCTTGTAGAAAGGGCGAAACAAAAGCTTGATGAAGCTTCAGGTACATTCATGATCAGTCTCCATTTGTCAGACTCTTATGATAACACATGGGTATTGGATACCGGTAGTGCTTATTATATATGCAATTCGTTGCAGGTTCTGGCAAGACCTAAGAGACTAGAGAGAGGCGAGATGGACCTCAAGATGGGTAATGGAGCAAAAGTTGCTGTAGTAGTTGTTGGCGAGGTCGCCCTACATCTGCCTAGTGGAGCTTTTATTGCATTAGATGCATGTTATTTTGTTCCTTCTATTATCAAAAACATTATCTCCATTTCATGTTTAACAGTTAGTGGATATAAATTTGTTTTTGAGAACAATGGTTGTTCGATATTATTAGATGATAAGATCATCACGAAAGGAACATTGCAAAATGGTTTATTTATGTTAGACACTACTCCACATATCATGAATGTAAATGTGTCCAAAAGGAAACGAGATGAGTTGAACAGTGCATACTTGTGGCATTGTAGGATAGGTCACATCCATGAAAGAAGGATTCAAAAGTTACTAAATGATGGATATCTAGATCCATTCGACTACGTGTCAGATGCAACTTGTGAGCCTTGCATTCGTGGAAAACTAACTAACTCTCCATTTAGTGGAACTGGAGAGAGAGCCACTGAGTTGTTGGAACTCATACATAGTGATGTATGTGGACCCATGTCAACTCATGCCATTGGAGGTTACTCCTACTTCATTACATTTACTGATGATTTCTCAAGGTATGGATATGTGTACTTAATGAAGTACAAGTCTGAGGCCTTTGAGAAATTCAGAGAGTATAAGAATGAGGTGGAGAACTAGACTGGAAAGAGTATCAAAACTCTTCGATCAAATCGAGGAGGTGAGTACTTAAGTACAGAGTTTACTCAGTTCCTCAAGGACCATGGGATATTATCCCAATGGACACCTCCTTATACACCTCAGCTCAATGGTGTCTCTGAAAGGAGAAATCGTACGCTATTAGATACGGTACGGTCCATGATGAGTTTTGCTGACCTACCCATCTTATTCTAGGGATATGCCCTAGAAACCGCAGCTTACCTTCTGAACAGAGTTCCAACTAAGTCGGTAGTGTCTACACCATATGAGATATGGAAAGGGAAGAAGCCTGATCGTAAGATTGTTAAGATTTGGGGCTGCCCTACCCACGTTAAAAGACACAACCTCGATAAGTTAGAATTAAGGACAGAGCGATGCAAATTTGTGGGATACCCCAAGGAAACTTGTGGGTATTATTTATATCATCTCGAGGACCAAAAGGTCTTTGTAGCTAAGAGAGTAGTGTTCCTTGAGAAGGAACACATTCTTGGCGTAGACAGTGGGAGAATGATAGAGTTGAGCGAGGTTGGAGAACCAAGCTTAAGCACCACTCTACAGCCCGAGTCTGTTCAGGTGCCTAATACACAAGTTTCAACTTTACGCAGGTCTGATAGAGTATCCCATCCTCCTGAAGGATATGTGGGACATATTAGAGGAGAGGATGTTGAGGATATTGATCCTCAGACCTACGAGGAGGCTATTATGAGTATAGACTCCGGGAAGTGGCAAGAAGCCATGAATTCTGAGATGGATTCTATGTACTCCAATAAGGTTTGAAACCTAGTTGATGTGCCCGAAGGTATTGTACCCATCGGTTGCAAGTGGATCTTTAAGAAAAAGATCGGAGTAGATGGAAAGGTAGAGACCTATAAAGCAAGGCTAGTAGCTAAGGGGTATCGTCAAAGGCAAGGTGTTGACTACGACGAAACCTTCTCACCCGTAGCAATGCTAAAATCCATCAGAATTCTATTGGCTATTGCAGCACACTATGATTATGAGATCTGGCAGATGGATGTGAAAACCGCATTCCTCAATGGGAACCTCGAGGAGGAGGTGTATATGATGCAACCTGAGGGATTCGTGTCCAAGAACTGCCCAGATAAGGTGTGTAGGTTGCTTAGATCTATTTATGGACTAAAGCAAAATTCCCGAAGTTGGAACATAAGATTTGATGAGGCAATCAGATCTTATGACTTCGTTAAGAACGAAGATGAGCCTTGTGTGTATAGGAAGGTAAGTGAAAGCGCTATCACCCTTTTGGTGTTATATGTGGATGACATCCTCATCATTGGGAACGACGTAGGAATGCTATCCACAGTAAAGGCTTGGTTATCTAGACACTTCTCCATGAAGGACTTAGGGGAACATCCTATATCTTGGGGATTAGAATCTATAGAGATAGATTCAAGAGGATGCTTAGCTTGTCCCAGTCCAGGTACATAGAAACCATTGTCAAAAAGTTTGGCATGGAAAATTCCAAGAGAGGTCTCATACCGATGAGACATGGGATATCGCTTTTTATGAGTATGTCCCCAAAGACTCCAGAAGAAAGGGCGAACATGAATATGATACCTTATGCCTCAGCAATAGGGTCTATCATGTATGCCATGCTATGTACTAGGCCTGATATAGCGCATGCTCTGAGTGTCACGAGTAGGTATCAGGCGGATCCAGGCTTGGAGCATTAGAAAGCAGTAAAGTGTATCCTTAAGTACTTGAGAAGGACTAAGGATCTTTTACTAGTATATGGAGGTAATAGCCTTAAGGTTGAAGGCTACACTGACTCAATTTTTTTAGTCTGATGTCAATGATAGCAAGTCGAATTTAGGGTATGTGTACACCTTGAATGGAGGAGCAGTGTGTTGGAAGAGTTCCAAGCAAGATACTACTACTGACTTGACCACAGAGGCAGAGTATATTGCTGCATCAGATACAGCAAAGGAGGGAGTGTGGTTGAAGATGTTCATCATAGATTTGGGAGTCGTTCCGGATAGCGAGAAATCGACTTCCTTATAATGCGACAACTATGGGACGATTACTCAAATAAGGGAACCCGGGTCTTATCATAAGTGTTCTGAGGAGGTTCCAACTTATCAGAGAGATCGTAACCCGAGGAGATGTAGCAGTGGAAAGAGTTCCATCCGAAGATAACATTACAGATCCACTGACAAAGCCATTGTCTCATTTTATCTTTAAGCGTCATAGGGGTCTGATGGGGATCAGACACATAGGTGATTGGCTTTAGGTCAAGTGGGAGATTGCTAGTCATAGGTGCCCAGCAAGCCAATCACGTGAGTGATGGCATGTGTGACTTGATACAGAATCTTTTTGCTTATTATATTTTGGCGTATATCACTTTATATATATATATATATATATATATATATATATATATATATATATATATATATATATATATATATTGTGATGTCCTTGGATTTGTGCAATGGGAATCGGATCGTGATGAGATCACGATAATGAGATCGATTCACCTTTAAACACATATCCTAAATAATCCCGGTCATAGGTTACTCGAAAGGGACATCGTGATAACCGGACAGACTGGTGTGCTGTATACCCGTCCATATGATGGATGCAGCTGGTCTCATAGCTACTCGTGTAGGGACACTAGGGATACAGTACAGGTGCTTATTGGAGAATGAGTTCACTAATTGATCCGCTTACGGAATGCTGGATGGTTGATGATGCCTTATTGTCAGACAGCGATTCCGTAGTCCTAGTGGTGTATTTGGTCCTTAGACTTGAGATACCAAGGATGTCCTGTATGAGTGCTCCACTCTTTGATACCAGACTTATAGGTTTGGCTGTCCCAGATCTAGTACAATTGGTTATTGGGAGTGGTAGTCAACCTTACGAGGGCTATTGAGTGTCGATAGAGGATCATCCACTCTCGGCGTCATGAGAGGAATATCTCATGTGTTCTTGCTAAGACAAATCCCTGGCCAGGGTCATTCGGGTTGAGAGAGAAAGAGTTCTCCGGGAGAATCCGATTAGAGCGAGACTCGAGTAGAAACCGTATGGGTCTGACAGCACCATGCTCGATATACGGTCTCTAGGATATTAGATGGATGAGGGACTATAGGTACACGGTAACTGAGGATAGACAGGTCCAATGGATTGGATTCCCCTGTATCATCTGGGACTACGACGTAGTGGCCTAGTATGTCCGTAGTCGATGAGTCAAGTGAATTATTACAGAGATAATAATTCACTGAGTTAGAAGGAGTTCTGATGAGTATTACTCACGGCCAGCTCGATATTGGGCCTAGAGGGTCACACACATATGGTAGGCATTGCGATGAGTAGAGGTTTGAATATGAGATATCCGACGGAGCCTTTGTCTTATTGGATGCAGATCCAATACCCACTAGGGGAGGACCTATTAGGGTTTGACAGGGGACCTCTATAAATAGGAGGGATTCAGAGCCTCATAGGCTAGAGCTTTTGCTTCCCTTTCCTATTCTCTTCTCCCTCTCCACCTCAAAGCAGGCCTGGAGTTTTGAGGAGCGTCGTCGCAACCTTGCTGTGTGGATCACCACTAGAGAGGAGGACGCTTGACCTCCTTCACCCTCTCCTAAGGATCTGCAAGGAAATAGGGATATACGATCTCCCTAGGTAACACAATCTATTCTATACGCAGTTTTGAGTTTCGCGGATTTTGCGCACCAATCTTCGTACGACGACGAACATCTTTTTGGGAATCGGGGATTTTATTTTTCTTGTTCTTCCGCTGCACATATGATGTCGCCCACAAGATTTCCCAACAAGGCTCCCACCTTCCACTAGCAAATCTCTTGAAGGGGAAGGGTAAATACCCCTCTTACAACTTTTTACAAGCGGTTCACTCTTTTACAGATTTTTAGCAAAAAAGAAGGAGGTGAACACTAGCAAATTGAAAACAAGACTAGCAAAGACTTTTCTAAGACCTTTCTCTCAATCAATTGCTTCTCAAAAAGTTGTTATCTCAGTTGAGATTTGAGGGGTATTT
Organism: Musa acuminata AAA Group; assembly: GCF_036884655.1. Classification (NCBI taxonomy): domain Eukaryota; kingdom Viridiplantae; phylum Streptophyta; class Magnoliopsida; order Zingiberales; family Musaceae; genus Musa; species Musa acuminata. The sequence continues at coordinate 28,867,833 of NC_088356.1, read as the reverse complement.
ATAGGCCTCAAGAGGATTCAAATTTGGGCTCCAAAATTTGAATTCTCTTTGGGTTCCCGATGCTGGCGGTGCCACTGCCTGTCAGTGGCGATGCCACCGCCTGTCAGTGTCAGACACTTGCAGTGGACGGGCGGTGCCACCGCCCAGCTCTCGGGCGCTGGGCGGTGCAACCGCCCAGTCTGGCGGTGCCACCGCCAGACCCTTCATTTCACTGGTTGGGCTTCAAATTTAGCCCAAACCAAGTCTAATTTTGGGCCCAATTGGCCCCTAACCAAGATATAGAATTATCTCTTAATCCTAATCCTAATTACAAGTGAACTACATAACACAAAAACATCCTAAGCAAGTTTTCAACCGCGAACGTCGAGTCTTGTTCCGGTGAGCTTTCCGACGAACTTCTTCCGACGGACTACTAGCAAGCTCCCGATCTTGTGATGACTTTAACGAGTAGCCGAGCCTTCTCGGTGATCTCTGTGAACCTCCGATGATCTCTTCGGCGAACTTCCAAAAATTCCAATAGGTTCCCGATTTCTTCTCGGTTGGTTCCGGCAGCATCTCCGACGATTCTTCGGACTCTTAAATGTCCATCGAACTTGACTCCGGTATTCTTGCTTTGTGTTTTCTGGTTATCGTAGTTAATCATGCACACTTAACTCAATAATATGGATTAGATCAATTAACCCATCAATTGATTTTATCATCAAAATTCGAGATTCAACAATAATACCCACAAGTTTCCTTGGGGTATCCCACAAATTTGCATCGCATTGTCCTTTATTCTAACTTATCGGGGTTGTGTCTTTTAACGTGGGCAGGACAACCCCAAATCTTAACAACCTTAAGATCAGGCTTCTTCTCTTTCCATATCTCATATGGTGTAGACACTACCGACTTAGTTAGAACTCTGTTCAGAAGGTAAGCTGCGGTTTCTAGGGCATATCCCCAGAATGAGATGGGTAGGTTAGCGAAACTCATCATGGACCGTACCATATCTAATAGCGTACGATTTCTCCTTTCGGAGACACCATTGAGCTAAGGTGTATAAGGAGGTGTCCATTGGGATAATATCTCATGGTCCTTGAGGAACTAAGTAAACTCTGTACTTAAGTACTCACCTCCTCGATCTGATCGAAGAGTTTTGATACTCTTTCTAGTCTGGTTCTCTACCTCATTCTTATACTCTCTAAATTTCTCAAAGGCCTCGGACTTGTACTTCATTAAGTACACATATCCATATCTTGAGAAATCATTAGTAAAGGTAATGAAGTAGGAGTAACCACCAATGGCATGAGTTGACATGGGTCCACATACATCACTATGTATGAGTTCTAACAGCTCAGTGGCTCTCTCTCCAATTCCACTAAATGGAGAGTTGGTTAGTTTTCCATGAAGGCAAGGCTCATAAGTTGCATATGACACATAGTCGAATGGATTTAGATATCCATCATTTAGCAACTTTTGAATCCTTATTTCATAGATGTGACCTAGCCTATAATGCCATAGGTATGCACTATTTATCTCATCTCGTTTCCTCTTGGATACATTTATATTCATGATATGTACCTGAAGCTTCATCAAGTTTTTGTTTCGCCCTTTCTGCAAGGTACTATTTACAGTTCCTTTTCCAGTGCCCATCTTTACCACAGTGGAAGTACTGGCCTTTGTCCTTTGCTGGGTCTTTCTTAGCAACCTTTGCTTTACCTGGTCTGCCCTTGCCCTTTCCCTTCTTAAGGGACCTTTCTGCTTTCCTTTTTTTCCGGTCGCACTAGTGTAGAGAATTGGCTTCTCTTTCTTAATAGTACTCTCTACCTCCCTCAACATATTGAGGAGCTCTGGGAGAGTCACCTCAAGCTTGTTTATATTAAAATTCATTATGAATTGTGAAAAGAAATCTGGTAGAGACTGAAGCACAATGTCCACACACAGGTTATCTTCTAGGACTATTCCTAGACCTGTAAGTTTCTCTATCCACTCAATCATCTTTAGGAATGGTTCTGAACCGGTGTCAGTCATCTAAGCGCGGAAGAGGCTCTTGGATATCTCATATCGTTGAGTCCCTCCCTGTTCCTCAAACAATTTACAGACATGTAGGAGAATGGATCTGGCATCCATCTTTTCATGTTGTCTCTGTAACTCAGGAGTTATAGAGCCCAACATATAGCACTGAGCAAGAGTGGAGTCATCAATGTACTTCACGTAGCGAGTGATCTCATCCTCGCTTGCCCCTTGTTCGGGCGTAGGCATCACTGTTTCAAGGACGTACACGATTTTCTCTACCGTAAGAACAATTCTCAAGTTATGGAGCCAATCCGTATAATTTGGACCAGTGAGGTAGTTGACATCAAGTATGCCACGTAAGAGATTTGAAAGCGACATTTTCTGAAAATAAAGATGCAGTAGAAATGAATAACATGCAGATTTTGTAAGAAATAAACTATCAAAATATGGACTTTTATCTTAATATGCTCCCATTATTTTACTAACGAGTCATGCGACACTCTCAGCACGTGAAACAGAAGTCTCCGATAGACTTCTAGTGGGGATCAGGATCCAATCAGCGTCTTAGTGTAACCTCGAGGGACTCGACCAATCACACTAAGCCTAAAAGGTAGGCAACTCTTGCCGATCACAACTCCTTGTGATTCCTGTCCTGTTCGGCCTCCGAATCACTATGGTCTCGAGGGACTCGACCAACCATGATGCTCGATTAAGTCAACACCTTCGTTATAAGATGAGTCTGATTTGATGATATACTCTCGAGGGAGTCGACCAAGCATACCATGTCCTTAGGTCACCGATGACATCTCTATGTCATAAGCAAGATAGTAAATCGCGATATAGGTGAGTCTCGAGGGACTCGACCAACTCAACCTACACCGGGAATCGGTTCCTACTTATAACGATGGATGGCCACGTGGGTCAATCTAATTGCCTCACGTTTACTAACTTAATATTATCGAGAGAGATGTTTCTGTGATTTAGTCTCCTAATATGACATTTCACACATATACATATTTAATATTTATCTACATCACATGCAAATATATATACATATCTAGTATGTGTATAAGCAATCACACTAGATGATCATGGACCACAACCTAATATGATTAGGCCCGAGCCAGTAGGCCTAATCACTCACATCAAGATCTATGTGTGTAACGGTGCATCTCAATGCCCTGTGATCGTCCATCTCATCCTCGTCGGTTCCGTCGACATCTCGATGCATCTTCAAGCATTGCAATCGTCCGACTCGTGGGTCCCGCTATCGCATCTACGCTCCCACTGCGCTCCTTATGTGATTACAACTTAATCATAGGCATGCAGGCCCTACAATAAACGAGAAATATAATGGAGGCTCGTAGACCCCAATAATAATAATCACAAGTACACACATCACACGGTCCATGATCATCCGTCCACACATCATACATCACATGTATAAATAATCATCATCATGTAGGACTACTAGATAATAATAAAAATAATAATCAACTAAACTTTTTAATTAATTAATATTTTATGAAATCAGGGACATATAGGGAATTTCTTAATTCCTAGGGGTATTTTCATAATTTAGACAAAAGACAAAAACGAAAATTTCTCAAATTTCGAGGGGCAATACTATCTTTTGCCCAGAAAACCCTAATGCCCTCATCCTCCCCTACTACTGCTGCCACCGCCTCCGCCACCCTACCGGCAGCGGGCTGTGCGGCGGAGGGCGGGGTCGCTGCGCTTGCATGCAGGCGGCATGCCCCCGCGAGTGCCACCGCCTCCTGCAGTTGGGCGCCCCCGCGAGCGCCCCTGTGGGCGTTGTCCCCTCCACGAGCGGTTTTGCGGGTGCTGCCTCGCCGGGCGGCCGCCCCTGCTGGGTTTTTGCCCGCGGGAGCAGCGGCCACAGGCGCCGCTGCCCTGCGACGCGTCACCACGCGAGAGCAGCAGACGCCGTTGCCCTTACGGCTGCTTCTGCAGGCTGCCTGCCTGCACGCATATGGCAGTGCTGCCATCTGCGATGGTAGCGAGGGCAGGAACAGTTGCTGCCTTTTTCCGCTTTTGCGTTAACGATTTTGACGTCAAAAGCTTCTCCAAAACACAACTCGAGCAGCTATGAGTCCAGCTGCATCCATCATATGGATAGGTATACAGCATACCAGTCTGTTCGGTTATCACGATGTCCCTCTCGAGTAACCTATGATCAGGATTATTTAGGATATGTGTTTAAAGGTGAATCGATCTCATTTTCGTGATCTCATCACGATCTGATTCCCATTGCACAAATCCAAGGATATCACAATATACATATGCATATATGCAATAGTTATAAAGTGATATATGCCAAAATATAATAAGCAAAAAGGATTCTGTATCAAGTCACACGTGTCATCACTCACGTGATTGGCTTGTTGGGCACCTATGACTAGCAGATCGAACCACTATAAAACTTGATTTACATTTCTGTTTTGTTTTTCATTGTTATTGATATTGCTTTAATTGCTTAATGCACTTATTCTAAGTTAAGCACATTTTCAACATTTCTAATATGGTTTTTCATCGAATGAAAGTTTTCGAATCGTCGCAAGGTTTACGAAAGCACTAATTCACCCCTCCCTCTTAATGCCAAAATGGTCCTAACAACAATGAATTCTTATGTTGTTAATAAATAAATCAAGACTAGATTTTGAGCTTTGTTTTGAGAGTCTTCAACATTTAAACAAGAGTAAACTTGTGTATAGAGGCGATGTAGTCCTTAGAAGCCATGGGGGAATTCCACACCTCCTCCACAACTTTGAAGAAATTTGGATGAAAACTACAATAATTGAATAATTGAAAACATTAACTAATCATTCTTTGTTTACATAAACAAACTATAGTTGTTGCATGATCGAATATGTTAGGAGATAGAAACCAAGCCTCTAAGTCCAGGAGGTAGAAAGCAAGCCTCTAAATTCACAAAACTAGAAATCCAACTTTAGTTAATAAGCACACGGTTTAGTTTACTCTTAATTTATTGCACACCCATTATGTTGTTGACCACTTAAGATGTTGCACTTTTATTTGTAGATCAAATAACCCCAATTCAATAAGATAATCAGTAATCTTTATAAAAGTTGAATTTAAAATAGGGCACCCACTAACTTTGTCTTAAAGATAGAAAATCATGTTAAAATCACTCAGACTATCTGATAGAATTTAAGAATTTAGAGGAGAGATTACCAAAGCTCTTTATAGTCAGTTTCAATGTAGAGCTTGAGAATACCCATGAATATCCTTGAGAATACCAAGCATAACTTAAGAAGAGAAATTCAGTATACCGATAAACATGCATGAAGGATATCAAATGCATCAAATCCAAGAAGCACTAGAGCAATTAGTAAAACACCTTCAATTATGAAATAAGTCCTTAAGAATAGTAAGTATTTTATTTTTCTAAACCAGAGGCTCCAAACTAAAGAAATAATCTATGTAGTTCTTAATGAGAGAATCCCTAAGAGTTTTTTGTTTTAAAGGAGCATTACGTCTCCTAATATTTTATATAACAAAATTAATCATAAGGAGGGTCGGGGTATAGAATATTTTCCTAAGGGGTCTTGGATAGTACCCTTCCACTTTTCTATACTCATAATAATTTTTGAAAACCCATATTTGTCAAAAGGTATTTATTATCAGTCTCATCTTCCACTTTAGAGAGGAGGAAGAATTTGTCTGAGATCTTCGATCTTCCAACTACTTCAATGGTCCTAGCAAGAGTAAGTGCTTTAGATTTTACAGATAATGACTTCGACTAAAGAGGCTTGTTTGTGATCCTAGACTTGAGCCCTTTTAGGGTGGGAAGAACTATAAGTATTCATAGAATTACATTCTTCTGAAGGTTGATCTCCCTCTTTACCCTCTCTTGCTTGTATAAGTTATTTCACTTATAATCTCGAAGGAGCCTATTATAATTTGATAGGATCGATTTCAGAACCCAAATGATCTTTGCACTTGTTTTTAAGTAATTCCTTGTGATATGATCAAAAATATTATAATAGGAGCAATACACAAGCTGGTTTAATCATGCTTATCATTTAGAGTGATATGAATAGAATCGGATAGCTTTTTGCATATAGAAATCTCTGATGTCTCTTTTACTAGTTAGCTTATTCTTAAATAGAGGTTTGTTGATGTCACTTGCTATTGAACTAAGGAATTTAGGATTCTACATAAATATTCGCACTAGAAAGCTTATTCATCTTATGATGGGCGTTAGAAGAGGATGTAGTATTCATCTTGTTCGCACTAGATAGGTCCAAATCAACATTTGGATGGGCAAAAGAAGCAATCCGATTTGAGCTTGCGTATGTGGAGGCTTGCAGATCGGATGGAGAAGCCAAACCTAGTTTGAGAGGGCTTTGCTTATTAACTAGTAGAAGGAAGGGGTCCACTCCATGTTGAATAGATTAGGATAGTAACGCATCCATGCACGAAGAAAGAAATACTCATGGATTCTATTAAGTGATCGGAAATAGGATTTTGGAAGGAGTCATAATCACGGTTTCTGATTTCGAGGAGTGCAACACATCCTCACACGAAGAAGGAATTGTTGGAAAGAATAGAAGACAAGAAGAATTATTGAAGAAGATGTTTCCCTATTTATACAAATTAAGAGGGAGGATTTCCCTCAACAAAGTAGAAAGATTTCCTAATACAGTTAGGGATCTTATCATAGTAGAGAGTTTTACACATATAGTTAGGAAAATCTTATCTGCTATCATGCCCCCGCAAGATGGTGCTCCTATTAAGGATACTAATCTTGGATTGATGCAAAGCAAACAGTTTACGAGTGAGAGGCTTTGTGAATAGGGCAAGAGCAGATCGCTGCTGTTGTTGCGGCTGCGACGGAGGCAATGTTACAGTGATACTACAGTAGAGGAGGAAGCTGCAGTAGATGAGGTAGCTACAACAGAGGAGGTAGTTGTAGTAGAGGAGAAAGCATAGAAGAAACTGTAGTAGAGGAGGTAACTGCAACGATGCTACAGTAGAGGAGAAAGCTGCAGCGATGTTATAGCAGAGGAGAAAGCTGTAGCAGAGGTGCAGTAGAGGAGGTAGCTACAATAGAAGAGGAAGCTACAATAGAGGATAGAGAAAGCTGTAGTGATGCTATAGCAAAGGAGAAAGCTGTAGCAGAGATGTAGCAGAGGAGATAGCTACAGCAGAAGAGAAAGCTGCAGTAGAGGAGGTGTTGAATCTCGTATTTTGATGATGAAACAACTTGATATGTGTTTATGATTTAAACTGCATTTTGAGCGATGCAGGTCTACTCGATCAGGTTTAGACAGTTGAGGCAGGAGGAATTGACGTTGCGCCGGAAGAGATCACGTCAGGATATTTGATGGCTTAATGCTTCGGATGTCGGGCATCGGGCCAAGGAGAGCAAAATTGCGCCAAGGATATCGGGGTTACGGAGGTCAACCGCCGATTGGGCAACAAGCCGCAAGAGAGGACGATGCACCGAAGAATCGGACGAAGCGCCAACCAATGACGTGCCGGGCAACAGAATGTCAATTCGCATTGTAATAATTGTCTAGATCGGAGTTAAGTTTTGGTTTGTGTGTGCAGGATTAACTACGATAACGATGAAGACATAAAGCGAAACAAAGTGCTGGAGTCAAGCGCGAAGGATTCGTTGGGAGTTCGAGAGTTCGACGGAAGTCCGAAGGTTCGTCGGGAATGCTATCGGAACTAGCCGAGAATGAGTAGGGAGCTTGCCAAAGGGTTTTTCGGAAGCTCGCCGGAAGGTTCGTTGGAAGTTCGCAGAGCTCACTGAGAAAGATCGAAGCTTACCAAAGAAGCTCGTTGGAACTCGCCAAGATCAAATCGTGAAGTCTAGGAGCTTACCGGGAGTCCGTAGAATGGTTTCCGAGAGTTTATCGAAAGACCATCGGAAGTTCGCCGGAAGCTTGCCGGAAGAAGTCTTGACTTACGGACTTTGTAATAGCTTAGAAAATATCTTTAAATTCATAGTTAGCACGTTAATTAGGGTTAGGATTAGGTGTTAATCCTATAACCCAAGTAGGGGCCAATTGGGCCCGAGTTCGGACTGGTTTGGGCCAAGTTTGGAGCCCAACCAGTGAGCTGAATTGGCCTAGGCGGTGGCACCGCCCAGCACCCGAGAGCTAGGCGGTGACACCTCCTGGGCTAGGTAGTTGCACCGCCCAGCACCCGAGCGCTGGGCGGTGGCACCGCCAGCATCGGGAACATAAGAGAATTCAAATTTTTGGAGCCCAAATTTGAATTCTCTTGAGGCCTATAAATACCCCTCAAGTCTCAGTTGAGAAGACAACTCTTTGAGCAGCAAGTGATTGAGAGAAAAGTCTTAGAAGAGTATTTGCCTTTCTTGTTTTCAATTTGCTAGAGAGTTCTCCTCCTTCTTTCTTGCTGAAAATTTGTAAGAGGTTGAACTGCTTGTAAAAGGTTGTAAGAGGGGTATTTGCCCTTCCATTTCAAGAGATTTGCTAGTGGAAGGTGGGAGCCTCATCGAAGAGGGGCCTCGCAAGTGGATATAGGTCATTTGACCGAGCCACTCTAAAATTGGCGTGATCTCTGGTTTGCATTTCATTATTGCTATTTACATTACTACAAACCTTCTTACATGCTTTAGTTCCTTATTACCTTTGCTGCGCAACTTTAAGAATACGCTTTCATGTTAAGCTTTTCAAGTTCCGTTCTTATCGTACAAAAGATTTGTCGAAACTAATGTTTTAATCTTCTGCACTAATTCAGCCCCCCCCCCCCCCCCTCTTAGTGTCGCTCCGATCCTAACAATTGGTATCAGAGCTCGGTATTTCTTATTTCGGATTTACACCCGAGAGAAATGGCTCTTCATGGCTTTCAAGAGGGCTTATCGGTTTTTCGTCCACCGTTGTTTAACGGATTGGACTACACTTATTGGAAAACTCGAATGAGAGTTTTCTTGATTTCTATGAATTTGGATTTATGGAATATCGTTGAAAACAGTTTTCAACTTCCCTCTAAACCAATGAACGAATGGTCGGATTTGGAGAAGAAATATTTTTCTTTAAACGCAAAGGCTATGAATGCCTTATTTTGCGCTTTGGACAAAAATGAGTTCAATCGGATTTCTACGTGCGAAACGGCTTTCGATATTTGGCGAACACTTGAAATCACGCACGAAGGAACTAGTAGAGTCAAAGACTCGAAAGTTAACATTTTATTGCATGATTTTGAGCTTTTTCAAATGCAACCAAGCGAGACTATAGGCGACATGTACACCCGTTTCACGGATGTCGTCAATAATCTAAGAGTTCTTGGTAAATCTTTTTCGAATTTTGATCTCGTAAGCAAGATCTTAAGATCCCTTCCAAAAAGGTGGGATTCTAAAATAACCGTAATACAAGAAACAAAAGATTTAAATATTTTTCCACTTGAAGAACTAATTGGTTTGTTGATGACATATGAAATGGTGCACAATTCACATGATAAACAAAATCACCTTCCAAAGAACATGAAGGATTTGGAACTCCGGACAAATGGATACCACTTGAGCAATGACTCAAGTGATGAGGACAATGATGAACTTGAATTTCGAACACTAAATATTAATAAGTTTATTAAACAAAAATCTAAAATAAACAATGAACTTGAACGGAGGAAGAGGCCAAAGAAGAGGAAGGCAACCAAGGATGAATCAAGAACTTCCAAAGGTGAAACAGCGAATTGGGCTTTGACGGGCTTCGACTACAAGGTAAGTAACTCAACTCTCTTGAATTATTTTGAAATTACTTGATGTTTTCCATGATGCATTTTCTCTTTTCTTTTGAATAATTATTTTTCTTGAAAATTGTATGTTTTATGTTAATAGAATAAAATGTTAGATTTAAATAATCATATATATGTGCTTGAGAAGCAAGAATGTGTATTTTGATGATTTCCATATTAACCTTCAATGATGATGCATGGTTTTTATATGGAAGGCTTGATGATTTTTTTTTAAAACCTTGTCTTTGGTTTTCAAACATGATGTATGTTTTTGACATAAGAACAAAACTTGAGCATGCTAATATAAAGTCAATCACATAAATTAAAACTAAAGAAGTTTTAGTTAACTATAAGAATCATTCAAAATTATGTTCAATGAAACCATTGCATAATGATGTAATGAAAATATTAAACATTTTGAAACCATGTATTAGTGTCATGCATAATGATCATGCTTAATAAATTTTGAAATTATGCATATGAATCTTGTGATTTATGGATTATTGATTTTTACCATAATGAAAGTGCCTTATTAATCTTTGTTGTAATAAATCTTACACTTTCGGTTTTAAACATTATACATATTTTTATTTGGTATAAGTGAAATAAAATCATATGAATTGAAACAACTAAAAAGAGGAAAATATTTTTTCCTTGAAAAATTATTTTTCTCTATCCTATTGATCTTGATGTTTATTATGATAAATCTATGTATACCATTTTGAATCTCTTGAAAGTAATGTTGATATTTTGATGATTTAAATTTGAAATGAGTTTTATCAAAATCATGATATTGATTTCTTGGAATAACATGAGATTAACTTTGATGATCATTTTGATTCATGGAATTTTGGATTCATGACTTGGTCTTACATTTATTTATGAGATGGTTGAAATCTTTATACGTTTGAATTCTTCCCTTCTCCTTTCAATTTATGCATGTTATATGTTAAAGATTTAAAACTATGTTTTGGTATCATGCATATCAAAGAAATATTGATGTGACAAATTGAATAAGTTGAAAATGAATGATGATTTTTCTCTTGAATATAACTTGTGATATTTTTTTTATATAAATCATCATTTTGATTTCTCGACATTCGATACATGAGATTTTATTATAAATCAAAATTTCTCATTAATCGATCTTCTACGATTTTACTTGATATTCTCTTAAGAGGAGATTTTCTAAATGAATCATGATTTTTCCTTGTGAGTTCTTGGAGTTATTACTTGATTTTTCTTTTAAAACAAGACCTCTTCTTTGTACTCCTATGATTTTTCTTGATATTTTATTTAAAGAAGATATTTACTATATGAATCATGTCTTTTGGTATTCAAATGATTTTATCCTTCATGACATGATTTCTTTGTATTTATGGCTTGCATGACTTGAAATGTTTTGGTATCATGCATGCAATGATGAAATATTCATAAAGTTAAAATGATGTATGCAATACTTATAATAATGATGTACATGATGTATTTATTGCATATGATTTGTATCATGAATGCTTTAAATGATGAATGTTTGGTATCATGATCAACATGTTGATAAATGCTTGAAAATTTTAATGTTTGAGTATCATATATGATATGCTTATTAATGATGATTGATTTATTTTTCGGTATCGTGCATGAAAAATAAGGTTATTGAAATTGTGTATGTTTTAATTTGAATATATAACGATGCACAAATAAGAATGATGCTTACCTTTGTCATAATATGAAAATTGATATAAGGGTCTTCCCTTCTTTTTGACAATGACAAAGGGGGAGCAAGAATTTCTAGCGTAGACATCATGAAAAGAGACAAATTAACTAGCTTGCACAATTCAAGATGAAAGCAAAAAATGCACTTCTCAAAAGAGAAGATGCAAATGTAACATTTGCCAAATTGTTTGCTTGCCTCATGTAAAACATTATCTCTTGCTAGTTTGGCATTTTTGCTAGCTTGTATGTTGCAAAACTTGATCACTTTTTCAAACATTTTGCTAGCTTACACTTTGTAAAGAAAGCAAAAATGGCACTTCTAGAAGAAAGAGCTTGTTATTTTGAACATCACAAGCTTGCCTATCTTAAGAAACAAAAATTGCAAAAGTGCTATCTTGCCTATCTCAAGAAGCAAAACTTGCAACTTGCGCATTGCAATAGGAAGCAAGAATTATGAGCTTACACAAGAAAGCTATCTTGCATTTGCTTTCGAAATTTTTGCTAGCTTGTATATTGTGAAACTTACATATCGTAAAAATTGCTAGCTTGTAGTCTAAAGAGAAGCAAAAAGTTGCTATCTCAAAAGAAGCAAATGTGCTATCTTTCCTATCTTAAGAGGCAAAAATGCTAACTTGCACATCTAGCAAAACTTGACAAATTTGCATATTTCAAGAAGCAAGAGTTGCTTTCTTGAACATCTCAATATTGCTAGCTTGCATGATGTAGAACTTACTATCTTGAACATTACCAAAAGTGCTATCTTGTATGCTGTAAAACTTGCATATCTAAAACTTGATAGCTTGAATGTCCTAAGCATGATGCATTACTTGCTAAATTTTCTAGCTTCAAAACTGCATGATGATAAAACTTAATATTATGTTTTTCATGCAATGAGTTGAACTTATATTACAAACACAAAGAATAGTTGTACTTCTCCTTTTTGTTGATGACAAAGGGGGAGAAGTATGTTGATGACATGATATGCATAAGTTTATGCATATGTTCATGATGATGTGTTGCAAGTATTCTGTTAGAACCCTTGCAGATTCTAAACTTGGGGTTGATCTCTTTAGGGGATCGACCTCCTTGGAACTCTATAGGGGTTCCTCCCTCCAAGTTGCTGCTCAAAGGCTGCAGAAAAGATTCATCTATTGCTTAAGAAAAGAGAAGGAATACATGGCTATTTATAGGGCTTCTAAATCCTAACTCCTAATAGGACTCCTACTTAAGACTCTTACTTCTAACCAACTCCTAATAGGACTCCTACTCAAGACTCCTATTCCCTTACGACTCCTAATTCTTCTTTAAGAAAAAACCTCCTACATGAATGTCCCTCACAATTAGGACTCTCCTAGCTAGAGTCCTAACAGAATGTCCCTCTCAATTAGGACTCTCCTAGCTAGAGTCCTAACATTTTTACATGAATGTCCCTCTCAATTAGGACTCTCCAAGCTAGAGTCCTAACAGACCCCGCCCTCTTCAAATCAGCCTTGTCCTCGAGGCTGATGATTCATGAATTCTGGGAATTTGATCTTCAAGTCGTCATAGTTCTCCCAAGTGGCATCTTCTTTTGGTAGGTTCGCCCACTGTATTAGCACTTCATTAGTGGGTCGTCGTCGTCGAGTCACGATCCGTCGATCAATAATGGCACTTGGCTGGGTCTAGAGTTCTCTTTGGGTAGTCATATTTGGTGGGTGGCTTTGGGCTGTCTCCAAGCACCTGTTTAAAACTTCCGGTTGGCTGTTGGTTTGTAGGTGATATGTCGTACTCCTTTTCAATTTAGTACCCTGCATATAGAATAACTTTGTCCAAAATCTGCTATTGAAGATGCAAGTAGAATTTGTCACAAGCACAATGCGTCCCTTATAGTGTAATTCTTTTGAGTCCCAATTGTAATGAGCCATGGGGCTTGGTGCTTCCTCTAATTTTTTTATAATCTTACTAGTATCTGAATCTTCCTGCCATTCCATCTTAATATCCTCAAGGAAGTCACTGGTCGGAAATGAAACAGTCGAAACTTCAACTTGCTCGGGTAGCTGCGAAAGCGCATCTGTAAGAACATTCTCTTTCCCCTTTTTGTAAGTTATTTCAAAATCAAATCCAAGAAGTTTTGTTACCCATTTTTGCTGCTCGGGGGAAGATATCTTCTGCTCCAAGAGATATTTTAGGCTTTTATGGTCGGTCTTGATTTGAAAGTATCGCCTGATCAAGTACAATCTCCATCTCGTTGCTGCGCGCACAATGGCGAGCATCTCCTTATCATATGTTGACATATTTTGATCGGAGGGAGATAATGCCTTGCTAGTGTATGCGAGTGGTCGACCATCTTGCATGAGAATGGCTCCAATTCTGACTCCAGATGTGTCGGCCTCAATAATGAAGGGTCGGTTGAAATCTGGTAGTGTTAGCACCGGCATCGTCGTCATGGCTGCCTTAAGTTTGTCGAAGGCAGCGGAGGCTCTGTCCAACCATTGGAAGACATCTTTTTCTAGTAATAAAGTAAGTGGTGCACTGATCTTTCCATAGTTTTTCACGAACTTGCGGTAGTAGCCTGTTAAACCCAGAAAGCCATGTAGCAATTTTATGTTTCTCGAGGTCGGCCAGTTTTGCATTGCTCCAATTTTGAAGGGGTCCACTACCACACCTTCCTCTGATATGATATGCCCAAGATATTCCACCTTTTGTTGAAGAAAGCAAAAATTCGTGGTTGTTGTGTGTTCAAAAGGTGGTTTTCCGTATGTCTTCTTCGCATGCTCGTATTTGATGATACCCGGATCAAAGGTCCAGCTTTGTAAAGATTTGTGCTCCCTTTCATCTAGCAATTCATCTACTATTGGAATAAAGTATTTGTCCTTGATGATTATGCCATTGAGAGCTCGGTAATCAACACATATTCGCCTTGTTCCGTCCTTCTTGCGTACAAGTAGCACCGGCGAAGAGTAGAGGTTGCAACTTGGCCGAATAACTCCTGTTTCGAGCATATCTTTTATAATCCTTTCTATTTCATCCTTCTGGAGATGTGGATACTGATATGGCTGAGCATTTGCTGAAGATTTGCCTGGAAGAATCATTATACAATGATCATGCCGATAGGTAAGAGGTAGGTTGCGCGGTTCGTCAAATATATTTGAAAATTCAGCAAGCAAAGGAACTAGATTTGGATCTTCAAATTCTGTTGGCTCTCCCTTAGTTTGCTGCTCAAGTTGTACCAAAAAGCCGCTGCATGCTTTATGCAAAACATTCTCCATTTGTTGTGTGCAAATCGTTGTTATGTCGCCCCCACGTTTCCCGTGCAATGTCACCTGTTTCTCCTTACTGTAAAATTTCATAATTAGTTTCATAAAATTCCAAGAAATATCACCTAATGTCGTCAACCATTTAATTCTGAGCATGGCCTCATGATTGTTAAGAGAGAGAAGGAAGAAATCTGCAATTATCTCTTGGTCCTGCAGCAATAGTTTCTCCTGCAAGCGTCTATGATCACAATTCAAAATCCGTCCGTCGGTGACCTTAACATCAAACCTGCAGCGATTCTCGATAGGTAATGATATCCGAACAGCAAGCTTACTATTTAGGAAGTTAGTAGTACTGCCCGTGTCGATGAGAACAGTGATTGGTTGTTGTTTGAGAAGGCCTCCAATTTTCATCGTTTGCGGGTTTGAGTAGCTAGCTAGTGTATGTACCGTAACTTCGGTCGGTTGTGGCTCTTCTTCTGCATCTTCTTCTTCATGTTCAAGGCTCTCTTTTGGATGTTCAATGACCTCTTCTTCTATCGGTTCAATCATAAGAAGTCCCCCTTTACTACAGCGATGCTCACGGCTCCACGGCTCGTCACAATGCCAACATAACCCCTTCGCATATTGCTCCCGAAGCTCTTCTCTTGTTAACCTCTTTAGTGTAGGGACTTGGTCGACAATAGGGAGGGCTAAGGGCTTCAATATTACTGGTTGAGGAGAGACCCTAGTCCTCCGAGCTTCATGGTTCAATTGCTCCTCTTGATGTCGTGCGAAAGAGATGGCTGCCATAAGCGTATACGGTTGTCGCGCTTTAACTTCTCCTCGGATCTCCGGCTTCAAGCCCTCAATGAAGGTCCACAATAGCTGTTTTTGAGACCAATCATGAGTTTGATTAGATAACCTTTCAAACCTGGTTTGGTACTCCTTAATGGTGGAGGTTTGTTGGATCTTTGCTAGTTGTTCGTCAATATTCTCGTAATCGGTTGGTCTGAAGCGAATCAGCAGTCCTTCTTTGAATTGTCGCCATGAAAGGACTCCATAAGTATGTTCAAACTAGTCAAACCACTGTATAGCATCCCCTTCAAGATGTATAGCTGCAATTTTCACCATAGATACATCCGCGGTTTTGTGGTACCGAAAATATCGCTCCGCGCGTGAGATCCAACCAATCGGGTCTCCTTCTTCCCATCTAGGGAAGTCCACTCTCATGCATGAATAGTTGGGATTGGTCATAGAGCTTCCCCTCTCTTGGAAGTCATATCTTTGGGGTTGGTGTGATTGGGCAAAGCTCTCTCCTTGATGTGATTTCTTCGGGCTTAGTGGTCGGCCCAATCTGAGTTCGGTAAAGAGCATCCGAATCTTATCCTCTATTCGTGCCTCCAAGGCTTTGAATTTAGCATTGATTACCTCCTTAGATGCCATAATATATGCCTCCAAATCTATGATGTTAAGATCTCTCTTTTGTTGTTAGGTTAAAGGCATGTATAGGTTGAGAGAAGTGATGGTCAAAAGGGTTGGTGGATTGGTAGATGTAGGCTACGATTTAGGCTTGTTTTGTGGCAGTTTTGGGAGCAGTTTGAGGGTGTGGTTTAGTAGAGTTTTAGGGCTGTGGTTGAAAGTTTTGGATCTGTGGTAGATGGTAGCAAAGGTTTGACAGAAATCCGTGGAAGTTGCAGCAAGTATGTGCTGTCTTGTAAGAGTAGAATTGTCGTCGAAGAAACAACGGTTTCTCGACGTAATTTCCACCAAAAACTTGAGAGAATTAAGAAGGGAATTGATAGCAAAATCACAGTTTATATGACAGCAAGGATATCTAATTTAATCAAGAAAATTTTGGCAGTATAACAGCAAGGTAATTGGTGCAAGTTGCAATTGCAGAATTATCGTCGAAAAATTTCAGCGGGTTACGATGAAAATTTGCAGCAACATAAAATCGTTTTTAGAGATGAATTTCTTAATAGATCAATCTTAGATGGAAGCCAAGATGATCTATGAAGTGTATAAGAAATTTCATTCAAAAAAGATTGCAAATAGATGGGTTAAGGCAATGATATGCAGCTGAAATTTTCTGCAGCATAGATTTTCAAGTGCAGCAGATTGGACATAAAAGATCAGTAGTTTATATTGAGAATTTTTCGATGAAACCAAAGGGAAATCTACTGTTAGGAAGTGTCAAAGATGTCATAAAAATTTCGTAGAAATTTGGATAGAAAAAGCACAGTAGCAAGATCAAACAGATGGTGCTATGCGGCTTGAATTCTGCAATTCAAGTGCAGCAGTTTGGACATAAAAGATCAGTAGTTTATATTGAGAATTTTTTGATGAAACCAAAGGGAAATCCACTGTTAAGAAGTGTCAAAGATGTCATAAAAATTTCGTAGAAATTTGGATAGAAAAAGCATAGTAGCAAGATCAAACAGATGGTGCTATGCGGCTGGAATTCTGCAATGTATCTTTCGTCGTAGAGATGAAAACTTTGTGACGAAAAGTTTATGCAGCAATATAGGAACGATTTTTTTTTTTTTTTTTGGATTTTCGAATAAGGATAACTAAATTACAGCATCAGTAAGGTAGGAAACCAGAACCTATTGCAATTCACGGGGAGATCAAAAGATGATCCGTGGTGGTGGAGATAATGACGGAATTCGGTGACGATCTTTTAAGCAATTATGGGAATTGCTTTGGATGGTTGTAGAGGGTTGATGGATGGCTGTGGAAGGGCAGCGAGACACCAAGAACGCTGCTCTGATACCAGGTGTTAGAACCCTTGCAGATTCTAAACTTGGGGTTGATCTCTTTAGGGGATCGGCCTCCTTGGAACTCTATAGGGGTTCCTCCCTCCAAGTTGCTGCTCAAAGGCTGCAGAAAAGATTCATCTATTGCTTAAGAAAAGAGAAGGAATACATGGCTATTTATAGGGCTTCTAAATCCTAACTCCTAATAGGACTCCTACTTAAGACTCTTACTTCTAACCAACTCCTAATAGGACTCCTACTCAAGACTCCTATTCCCTTACAACTCCTAATTCTTCTTTAAGAAAAAACCTCCTACATGAATGCCCCTCACAATTAGGACTCTCCTAGCTAGAGTCCTAACAGAATGTCCCTCTCAATTAGGACTCTCCTAGCTAGAGTCCTAACATTTTTACATGAATGTCCCTCTCAATTAGGACTCTCCAAGCTAGAGTCCTAACATATTCATGATGAATATTGCAATGACTTGAATTCAGTTTGAATTCAAGGTTCTATCAATATGGCATATTGATAGAGGGAGTTTGTTTAAACTCCGGGAGTTAAAGGTTAACTCCGTCATCAAGTGGTTGTCATCATCAAAAAGGGGGAGATTGTTGAATCTCGTATTTTGATGATGAAATAACTTGATATGTGTTTATGATTTAAACTGTATTTTGAGCGATGCAGGTCTACTCGATCAGGTTTAGACAGTTGACGCAGGAGGAATTGACGTTGCGCCGGAAGAGATCACGTCAGGATATTGGATGGCTTAATGCTTCGGATGTCGGGCATCGGGCCAAGGAGAGCGAAATTGCGCCAAGGATATCAGGGTTGCGGAGGTCAACCGTCGATTGGGCAACAAGCCGCAAGAGAGGACGATGCACCGAAGAATCGGACGAAGCGCCAACCAATGACGTGCCGGGCAACAGAATGTCAATTCGCGTTGTAATAATTGTCTAAATCGGAGTTGAGTTTTGGTTTGTGTGTGCAGGATTAACTACGATAACGATGAAGACATAAAGCGAAACAAAGTGCTGGAGTCAAGCGCGAAGGATTCGTTGGGAGTTCGAGAGTTCGACGGAAGTCTGAAGGTTCGTCGGGAATGCTGCCGGAACTAGCCGAGAATGAGTAGGGAGCTTGCCGAAGTGTTTTTCGGAAGCTCGCCGGAAGGTTCGTTGGAAGTTCGCGGAGCTCACCGAGAAAGATCAGAGCTTACCAAAGAAGCTCGTTGGAACTCGCCAAGATCAAATCGTGAAGTCTAGGAGCTTACCGGGAGTCCGCAGAATGGTTTCCGAGA
Source organism: Musa acuminata AAA Group (assembly GCF_036884655.1). Classification (NCBI taxonomy): domain Eukaryota; kingdom Viridiplantae; phylum Streptophyta; class Magnoliopsida; order Zingiberales; family Musaceae; genus Musa; species Musa acuminata. The sequence goes on along the minus strand of NC_088356.1, from coordinate 28,849,099 downwards.
GTTTATCGGAAGACTGTCGGAAGTTCGCCGGAAGCTCGCCGGAAGCTCGCTGGAAGAAGTCTTGACTTACGGACTTTGTAATAGCTTAGAAAATATCTTTAAATTTTTAGTTAGCACGTTAATTAGGGTTAGGATTAGGTGTTAATCCTATAACCCAAGTAGGGGCCAATTGGGCCCGAGTTCGGACTGGTTTGGGCCAAGTTTGGAGCCCAACCAGTGAGTTGAATTGGCCTAGGCGGTGGCACCGCCCAGCACCCGAGAGCTGGGCGGTGACACCTCCTGGGCTGGGCGGTTGCACCGCCCAGCACCCGAGCGCTGGGCGGTGGCACCGCCAACATCGGGAACATAAGAGAATTCAAATTTTTGGAGCCCAAATTTGAATCCTCTTGAGGCCTATAAATACTCCTCAAGTCTCAACTGAGAAGACAACTCTTTGAGCAGTAAGTGATTGAGAGAAAAGTCTTAGAAGAGTCTTTGCCTTTCTTGTTTTCAATTTGCTAGAGAGTTCTCCTCCTTCTTTCTTGTTGAAAATTTGTAAGAGGTTGAACTGCTTGTAAAAGGTTGTAAGAGGGGTATTTGCCCTTCCATTTCAAGAGATTTGCTAGTGGAAGGTGGGAGCCTCATCGAAGAGGGGCCTCGCAAGTGGATGTAGGTCATTTGACCGAACCACTCTAAAATCGGCATGATCTCTGGTTTGCATTTCTTTATTGCTATTTACATTACTGCAAACCTTCTTACATGCTTTAGTTCCTTATTATCTTTGCTGCGTAACTTTAAGAATACGCTTTCATGTTAAGCTTTTCAAGTTCCGTTCTTATCGTACAAAAAATTTGTCGAAACCAATGTTTTAATCCGCTGCACTAATTCAGCCCCCCCCCCCCCTCTCTTAGTGCCGCTCCGATCCTAACAGGAGGAAGCTATAGTAGAGGAGGAAGTTACAACGATACTGTAGCAGAGGAGGAAGCTGCAAAAGGAGGAATCTGCAACGATTTGGTGGAGAAATCTACAATGATTTATTAGAGAAATCTGCGGCGATTAGCTCTTAGTAAGAGCTGAGGATCGACAGTTGACAGCGAGACAACGGGCTGCGATTGATGCAGATCACAGCTTCAATGGCCGCGGAAAGAATAGAAAATAAGAAGAATTATTGAAGAAGTTATTTTATATTGAAGCTATTTTCCCCCTATTTATAAGGGAGAAGAGAGATTTCCTTACAAAATATTATTAGAGTATAGAAATTTACTCACATAGTTAGGAAAATCTTATCTGTTATCAGGAATCACGTGTGGATTTTGGGAAAGAATCACGATCATGGTTATAACTTACTCATGTCTTTATTCAGGTTGCTGGAAACACTCATCAAGTCTTAATTTATATAGGGATCAGAGAAATCTAGTATTAGTGCAGTCATAGAAATCCATGAGAGGGTAATGCCATGCAATGATAGGATGGATCTTCTACCTCCTATTGATTGGTGGACTCAAGATTATTTATTTGAGGTAGTGGAAGAAGGCATCACTGATTAGGTAGATGATTCCTTATATGATCTCCTCATAGCATCCAAGGAGAGAAACACGGATGGATTAGGGCTTTCTCCTATGAAGCCCGCTATAGGATCATCCATAGAGCCCCTTGCTTTATGAAGAGGCCACGTTCTTGACTAGAATCTTGATCATCTTAGAGATTGAATGAGCAACATGAGGTTTACAAAGAGTCATCGATCAACATGATTGTATTATTTAGTTTCTTAACCAATTTGATTCAACACACTAGTGTAATTGGATTGTGACAAAAAAAATTAAAGATTAAAATAGTCACCTAAAAATAAAGATATTTTTATTATTTTAAAATAATAAGAATTTTTTAATATTTTAAAAAGAAGAGATGTTATCCAAAAATGAAAAAAAAATATATATTTGATAAGACCATGTATTTAAAGGTTAGCATATTTAATGACGACACTTAAATTTCGTTATACAGCTGTTGCCAGACCCATTCCTGCAACTTCCCGAGTTGATGGCAACGAACGCCATCAAACAGCGCGACAAAGATACAGCTATCCACGTTGAGCCCTTCAGTGTCAAAGATCTGTCACGTGTCACCGATGCTGGGCCACGTGACAAGGGAAGAGGGAGAAGGAGATGGAGTTGCGTACCAAACGGCGGCGCTGCTGCGCGCGTGAGTCGACTGGGCCCCACGCGGCTGCATCCCTCGGCCGTCGGATTGGAGTTCTTTGGCGATAAATACGAGGCCCAACCACTTCCCTCTCCGATCCGCTCGATCGAGAGTAGAGTCCGGAGAGAACAGGAAGGAGAGATGTTCATCGAGAAGTTCAAGGTGGAAAGCCCCAACGTGAGGTATGGGGAGGACGAGATCGAGTCGGTGTACCACTACGAGACCACCGAGCTGGTGCACGAGTGCCGCGACGGAGTCTACCAGTGGATCGTCAAGCCCAAGACCGTCCGTTACAACTTCAAGACCCGCACCCGCGTCCCCAAGCTCGGGTATCCTTTCCCCCTCCGACCCTGACTACCTGTTTCAATGCCCCTTCTTCTTCCCTTTTTTAATGGCTTCCCTTGATCTTGGACTAGTGTGATGCTTGTGGGATGGGGTGGCAACAATGGATCTACCCTGACAGCCGGTGTTATTGCCAACAGAGAGTAGGTTTTCTTCGAACTTCTCTGTCGTTTTTTCCCCTGGTGATGTTGATGCTTATGACTTATTTCTTTCTTAATCATATATAAAAATGATATTTTGATTTGGAAGTAGTGATTGTGTTGGGTAGGGGGATCTCATGGGTGACGAAGGACAAGGTGCAGCAGGCCAACTATTTTGGATCCCTGACCCAAGCCTCTACCATTAGGGTTGGATCTTTCAATGGGGAGGAGATCTATGCCCCCTTCAAGAGCTTGCTTCCCATGGTATAACCGATCTGTTTTGGTCCAACGTTCCACAAATTCTTTTCTTTTGTTTTTGTGAAAAGTATGATGTACACGTTGTAGTATGATGAATTGCTGCAGATCTTGTTGTTGAATGTGTTACTTTCTTATTCTTTGGGGGGGAATTTATATTTTTATTTCTGTGATCTATGCATGTTAATATGATATTGTGATTTAGTTTTTTTTTTTTTTTTGAGTTTATTAGGTTAATCCAGATGATATAGTGTTTGGAGGATGGGATATTAGCAACATGAACCTGGCAGATGCCATGGCTAGGGCCAAGGTCCTCGACATTGACCTGCAGAAGCAGCTCAGGCCCTACATGGAATCCATGGTCCCCTTGCCCGGGATCTTCGATCCTGACTTCGTTGCTGCTAACCAGGGCACCCGCTCAAACAATGCGATCAAAGGCACCAAGAAGGAGCAGGTCCAACAGATCATCAAGGACATAAGGTGCTAATTAACATTTATACTTCCTAGTTAATTTTTAACAAAAAATTTCTCTAGCATGTACAAAATATGTAGTTCATTAGATTGATGTATGCTTAATTCTGGTGGAAGAATAGAGAAGTTAATGTCAAAATATAGCTGTCGATTGGTTCATTATTGAATTTGTATCTGATAGGGAGTTTAAGGAGAAGACAGAGGTGGACAAGGTAATTGTGCTATGGACTGCTAACACAGAGAGGTACAGTGACGTGATCGTGGGTCTCAATGACACTATGGAGAATCTAATGGCTTCAGTCGAGAAGAATGAAGCTGAAATTTCTCCGTCCACGTTGTATGGAATAGCTTGTGTGCTGGAGAATGTCCCTTTCATCAATGGGAGCCCACAGAATACCTTCGTGCCAGGTGTTAGGCTTAAACTGGGATTGTTGGTTTAGTAGGTTCTGAGTTGAAAGGTGTAATGGCTTTGAGATACACATTTCATTCATTATATTGGTCGTGTGCAGGACTGATTGATCTGTCCATTCAGAGGAACAGTCTCATAGGGGGCGATGACTTTAAGAGTGGGCAGACAAAAATGAAGTCTGTCTTGGTAGATTTTCTGGTAGGAGCAGGAATTAAGGTATCTTAACGTTTGACAACTTGTTTTTCTTCATCACTTGTGCTGCTAATTCTCAGTGTTTATACAATTGAAATCCTAGTCAAGCTTCTATTTGATTTATGCATGAGAAACTGTTTTCATATTTTAATGGTTATTTTTTAGTGATAACTTATGTTCTAATCTAACAAATGCAATGCCTCACTTATTTCCTTCCTACTAGCCAACCTCTATTGTCAGCTACAACCATCTGGGCAACAATGATGGGCTGAACCTCTCTGCACCTCAAACTTTCCGATCAAAGGAGATCTCAAAGAGCAATGTTGTCGATGACATGGTCTCAAGTAATGGCATCCTCTATGAGCCCGGGGAGCACCCTGACCATGTTATTGTTATCAAGGTTTGTATAATTGTGGATTATATCCTTTTAATTGTTCGGACAAAGTATTTACATTCTACTATTCATTATTTGCTTTTGCTGCAGTATGTACCATATGTTGGTGACAGCAAGAGGGCTATGGACGAATACACATCAGAGATATTCATGGGGGGAAAGAGTACTATCGTTCTTCACAATACCTGTGAGGACTCCCTGTTGGCTGCACCTATCATATTGGACTTGGTATTGTTGGCTGAGCTCAGCACTAGGATTCAGCTTAAAGCTGAGGAAGAGGTAATTATAAGCAGCCTATTGATTTGTGTATTCTTCTGTAACCTCCTAACCGAACATGTTTTGCATTTTGGTTGATTATGTAGGACAAGTTCCACTCCTTCCATCCAGTGGCTACAATCCTAAGTTACCTCACCAAAGCTCCACTTGTAAGTGATTATATTGCCAATCTAATGTATGTTATCGTTATATACTTGTGATTGAGCATAGGTCCTCAGAGTTTAAGCCAAGTTATTGTGAATAGTCAATTGACGTTTAGTTCCCGGAGGAGAGGATAATCTGTGATTTGGTAGGGACGATAAGTGTGGGTAGATATAATATAGGATGGAATGGAATGTGATCATATACGGGTCCCTACAAGATTAGTGGTGACTTCTATGTGAAGTCAAACAGCATCAAACGAAGTTTAATATGCAAATTCGTGGTCCACAGGTCAGCGAAGCAACTTTGAACTGGTTTTCAACGTTCATAACATGTAATCTTGATGTAATCAACTTGTGTGCTTCAGTTTATTTGGTCCTTCCACCTGAAGATGTAATAATAGGATTCTTTCATTCAAGAACTAGTCTGGTTTTGACAATCGGTAGCAAGTACATATGTAATGCAGGTAGCTTCTGATGGTACCAAGGAATTTGTGTCCTGGCTTTGCTTACTTTTGTGGAGTCATGATTTATATTTATCCAATTCTTTTAGATGGACAAGTCTAGTTGTGTCATTATAGTGATAACAAGTACTAATCTCTCGGTTAATTCATTTGTATGGTTAAAACAGGTTCCTTCGGGCACACCAGTGGTGAATGCCCTCGCCAAGCAGAGGGCCATGCTGGAGAACATACTCAGGGCTTGCATTGGCTTATCTCCCGAGAACAACATGAATCTGGAGTACAAGTGACATCACGCAAAAGAAAAAACACGAGGGTGGATGTTGAGAGATGAGTTTCTTCAACTTGTTCCGTTCATGTTTATCCCTCTTCAACTTGTCGCCTCCTGTAGTTGAACCTAACTCCATGTTTCTCTCTTGACATTGTTCTGGTATTTCTTCTGATCGACTCTAGTTTATAATAATTGCTTTTTGTCCCCGTGTTCTTGATTTATTATATGTTTATATCTCATGCAAAGTTGATTTATAGGTTTTGTAGTGAGAAAATTTTGTCTGCTATGTTATTTCTGATATTATGATTGGAACCTTCCTTAATTTAAAGCAACATATCAATCCTTCGTTTTCTTTCTAATCACAATGGAGCTGATGGCCAGAAAACCTCGCCCATACATTTGGCTAGCTCAAGTGAAAAAATGATTTTGAATAGTATTTGAATTATTTATTTTTCTTGAAACCGAATTTGAGAGTGTTTGTCCTACTTTTGTATATCCTAAATCACGAAAATAATTCTGTCCTGGAATTTCTGTCTGTAGATCAATAATCTGAACCCAAATTTTCGAGGACGTTGACATAGCTTTCCTGCATGATTTTCTCAAACCTTGATGTGCATTAAGTCGGCGACAATGACTTAGCCTGACTGAGTTAATTGGTTTTATTAAAGGATTTTATAGAGGATTTATTGGTAAAAATTTTATTAAGGAGTCATTAAACATGCATTTGAGATTTTATAAATTATATGGTCTATAATATCTCTTCAGTTTTTTTATTGGAGAGCAACAAATTCGAAGGAAGATTTCGCAAGCTTATGATTATATTCAAGAAAAAAAAAATCAATCATGGGTAAGCTTTGAGTTTTTTAAAATTGTAATTAATATCAAAGTAGATGGACTATAGAATCTGCTTTGTGTGAAGAGTTTTTCAGTATCTAATCTTTTTCTTAGAATTAAAAACGTTGGTGGATTTTTTCAGACTAGATTTGTTCTTGATAGAATATTTTTAATATACTGGATTTTCTTTCATTTTTTTTATCATGAATATGATTCAAAAAGTTTTCGGATTGCTTGCTATTTCACCAATTAGAAGTACTAGTGGAAACTTGTTGTAAATATTAGATTTAATCTATTGTCATTAAATAAAGCAAAAGTGAAATGAATAAAAAAAATGGTAAAGAAAGGACCAGTGAAGTGATAAAAGAACTTGAAAAATGTAAATCGATTTTAAATAAATTTATAAAATCTTAATTCAGAGAATTTTTTGTATGAGGAGTTGGAAAGTAAATTATTGATGATATAATAGGATATGCTTGTTAATAAGATGATTTATGGAAGATATGTCATTATTAAATTGATATATAACTGGATAATTTTTTAAAATATATAAATTTATTATATAAAAGAAAAGAGCCTCTACGTAAAAAAAAAAAAAAAAAAGATTCTGTAGCAGCAATTTGCTTAGGCCAAAGAGGAAAGCAAAGTGAGGTGACAAAAGAAAACAAAAAACGAAGGAAGAAAACAAGAAAAAAGGGGTGAATTTTTAGTTCATGCATATATGATGTATTAGGTTTATGTTATTACTCTTTATATAATTTCGGAATTTAGGAAAACGAGGGTGTCAGTTATTATGTTAGTTTTAAGGATTAGTGATCAAAGGTAAGCCTATGATAGTTTCGTCTTCTATTTTTGAAGATAATATTCTTAATATTAGTAAAAGTATATGATTTATTGGATGTTGCTGTCGCATAGTAGCCTCGAGAAATAAAATTTGTATTGTTTTTATCGTACTAGTCATAGCAAGCTGTGGTTGCAACTTCCTATAGCAAATAAAACTCTTCCCTTTTTTATAAATCTAATTTAAAAAAAAATCATTTAGTTATCAATTTAATAACAATTTGTTCGTCAAAATAATATGTTGAACAAACATTCATTAATCAAAGTGTCTCTTATTGTATTATCCAAGATTTAAATCCAAGAGACATATATGTCGTTCAAGTATAGTCTTATCTTTATTTTAATCCCATTTAAATCTTGATCTGATGAGCATTGCTATGGGACATATATATATATATATATATATATATATATATATATATATCAAGCATTACGGAATGATTTATCAGCTTTCTATCTTTGTTTTATTTTTAATTTTATTTAGGTAAAGATGTGATGATTTTGATTAAGCATTACGAACCAACCATGAATTTAGTCTTTTGAGCTTGGGTTTCAGTTGGTCATATCGGAATAGAATCCAAGTACAGCTCAAACTAAAGTTGAATTAGAGTATGACTCGAATTGAATTTAATTTTACCTTCCATCATGTACCAACGTTGGGTACAAATACATTATGAAATTAAGTTTATACACTCTGATATAACTTCCATATGGATCTTGTAGGAAGGTAAAATATCCATTATATTAATTTGTTGGCAGTCAAAACGCCTTTGGATCATCACATTTGTAAGCAGTAGCACACAATGCTAATGAATGGGAATATCAAAAAATTAATGACTTGAAAACAATCAGTTCTGACCTATAAATTGCTGTACCCTCCTTTGACAACCTGTTGTAAACCATCCATAATTGCTCTGTATTCTCCATGAGAGCCAATTGTAGCTGCAGAGCCACACGCCCAGCCTCGATCACCCTTCCTTACATATTGATGTCGGAAGACTGCCTCAATCTCGCAATCTTATAAGCTTAAAAAGAAGCATCACATTACAGGAGCTACGACAACTGATTTGACATCACTTTCCTTCAGAATTGTAACATCCGATTAACCCTACTTTAAAATGGATAAGACTAAGAGTAAAATTTGATGAGTACATTATTATTAATCTCAACTCAGATATTTTAATTAGTGATTTGGTTTGGACGATATTGATGGGTCAATTAACCTATCAATCATGATATTTGATATTAGAGCCGACATAATGGTAAGGAAGCTTAGTAGTAAAAAACTATCCAAGTCCAAGAACTTATGCCTAATATGGAATCACCATTGGATTAGACAGGATTATTATGCCTAATATGTATTATTATGTCAGAGTTTGATTTGTGATATATTGAATATTAATGAGAATGTCAAACTCTTGAATAAAAAAAATTGTAACATAGGCAAGACTAATATTAGCTTATGCGTGTAGTACTATCAACTTTAATTTAAATATTTTAATTTTTAATTTAGATTAAATAAAATTAATAAATTAATTAACCTATTAGACTTGATAAGTAGAGCTTTTTTGACCAGCAAAGGCTAAGGTGTTACACTTACCACCATAATGACATGATACAAACTTTGTAATTACAAAATGATCATCTTTTTATGGTGGTTCTGTAAAATTTAGCAATTAATTTCTGTCCATTCTGAGCCAAACTGTCAATAACTTTGGAAGAAGGGTCATTAAAAACTATGTGCTTTAAAATCAGTATCACAGTGATAATAGAATTGGTGAACCTAGCAACCGTATAAAATCTGCCCCACAAAAGTTTTTAAAGGTTGAATTGTTGGACCCATTTTTTATTTTCACATTATATCCAGCTAGCCCATTTGTGATTCACATAAGGCTCTCAATTTTATGCAAACTCAATACTTAAAAAGGAAGGGAGACTAATGCCTACTAAAGAATATACCATACAAACTCATGTCCTATTGTGACATCGTTAGCTACGATTACCTAAGATATATAATACGTAAGCGACACATACTTACCAGGGTAAACTTACACTTTGATCTCGTATAGTCCAGTAAGATCTATATAATAAAAAAAAATTAAAAAGATAATTATATTAGTAAATATAATTATTACATATGAAGACAAGAAAACTAGGATATCAAGCAAGCAATAGGAAAAGACTATATATATTATATTAGATAGTAAAGACATACAAGCAAGTTAAGCTATTATCCATGAAGGGCTCTAGCAAATGTAAATTAATGATCCTTAGCACTTTTGTCAAAGCGGGCTCGCTAAAGAGGTCGTCTCATCTCTCAAATATATAATTGAGGCCCCATCCAATCTAGTGTCATAAAGTGTGTTCTAGTGTATTGAGATGATTGATATTTGCTACATCGATTAAAAACACAATCATAAAATAAAAAAATAAGATAATTTCAGTTATTTTCAATTCTATATGATAATCACTGAACCTATCATTCTGGAGAAGATTAAAAGCAGAAAACCAATGTGAATATGCTGCAAAGCTAATTAAAAGTGAGGCTACCGATTAGGTCATTGGACACCCTTATGTAGTGCTCAAGTTCTCTCATACTTAGCATGCTAATTGAAGAATAAATAATATGTATATATTATCATTATTTAAAGATATATTTTATGATATTTATGCTTCGAAAACATGATATATGACATACTCATGTTATCAGTTTTTAAAATTAAATATATGCTTTCAAAAATACTAAGCACAAGGTTCTTCCAAATGCTATTTAAAGTATTTATAAACATTAATGTCTATTTTGAGTATATTTTGTGGCGAAAAGTATAATCCTCTAGCATAATAAGTTTAAGTATGCTAGCAGACTTGAGTATGAGGTTATGATAATAAGCATGTGCATAGTGATTAAAATCGACTTTCGCAAAACTTGAATGAGTATTTAAAATTAGTAAGCTTGAGGTTTAAACATCATATATATATATAAAATAATAAATTGATTTATTTATGTATGGTTGGAGTTATAGATAATTAAGTGAAGATGAAAATTAAAGAGTATTATACTAAAAATGTTAAGATAGATAATTGAGATTAAATGATAAATTTAGACAAGACTCATTATTTTTGTCAATCCAAATTAGACTTAAACTAAGTTATAGCAACCTTAAAATTATGCTATGAAAAAACTTTTACAATGGCCTAATGGGCCCAAGGGAGTTAAACATTTTTTTTTCACCTCCTCTCTATTTTGTTATCATTCACCCCATTAAATAAGATAAAGCGTGACCCCTTTTTCTCTCATTTTTCATCTATTGTCTTGTTATTTTTTAACTCTTTCTTTGTTGAAGCTCAAGGACTCCGATTCTAAGAAAGATTAAGGTAAGAATACATAACCTTCCCTTAGCTATACCTAGGGTTTCAATGTACATCTTACAAGCTGGTAGTTTCATATACTTTTGAGTAACCTTGGCTTTGAACTAACCTCTAATTTTTGGGCATGCTGTTATGATTATGTTATAATTCTAAGACTTCTCGAATGATTTTAACATAATTTTTGTACTTTGTGTTATGGATTTGTCAAGTCAAAGTATATAAAAACCCTTATTTTCTATAAAAAATTCTATTTTAACTTATCTAATATCTTTAGATATATCTTAAATGAATCCTTTAGAGCTATATAAGCTTTGGAATTGAGTGAACTAAGATATAATTTTAGAAATTTAAACTGCTTCAATTCAATTTCAACATAAAAGAATAGGTGATGATAGTTGAATTAGGATGATAGTTTAAACGCCAAATGACTTTAGATTGAGTTACAACTTTATATATATATATATATATTTATTTATTTATTTTTATATGTCACCTGATTCTTGTAAAATTTCATAATAATACAAAATGATTTGGCAAGCAATATTATCAAAGCAAGATTACTTTGTACAATCATGTAATTGTTTGACGGCTAGCAACTAGGTCATTTGATTATAGGTTAAATTTTTAGTAAATTAGTGATGAAATTTAGGTGAATTTGTAGGTTGAGTATAATCAAATTCATAGAAGATTTTATCAAAATTTTATGATAAATTATTATTTATATTGGGAGTTATTAATTATTTAACATGTAAAGCACTTAATTTGGGCATATCAAGACCCTGTATTCCAATTTGATAGGTTTATAGATCCCTAGCACACTTGATCACTAAGGACCATGGCCCTTTACCAGCACCTTCATACTAAGTTGAATTAGGTAAGGATAAGTTTTATTCATTATAAAATAGTGATCATATGCACTATAGGTATTCAAAATATATTTTTAAAAGCACATTTTGAATGAGATGATTGTTATGAGATAGCCATAAGTCTGATGTTAATGTATGCATTATATATAAAAAATATTTATAAATTATAATAAAATTAAATAAAATGTACGTATATATTATGATATATAGTATGAAAGTGTATGTATATATTATGAAATATACTGTGTAAGTTTATGGATGCACTATAATTTCCTGTCACATGTACTATAATATATTTTTGTACAAGTGTGTTCTCAATTACTCTAAATCAAAATTTTGTCTTGTTATTATGCATATTTCATATTACGAGATTATATGTTGCTAAAGAGGCTATAATAAGATAAGTTTATCATAAAATATTTTATGCACTTGTATATACGACGTACAGCGTGGAAGTACATATGTATATAATGATATGTGACGTAAAAGATCATGGACGTATTATGATATCATATTATTATGACCTGCACTTGTACACATGTATTATGACTTTGAATTATAATTTTATCTCTTTATTATGTATCAGGTTATATATTGTTAAAAAGGCTATAAAAAGACAAGTTTATCATAAAATATATTATGCATTTAATTTTCAAAAGTTGCATGTATGACATGATACATGCTCACTCAAATAAGATTATCAAAATTTATATTATCACTCATCGTAGATTCTATTTTACTAGTAAGGGCATTAGTCCTCTTACCTATGTGATGGATAAGGAGGTGAGTGGTCCCATGTGAATGCAAATATAGATGATGACCAATGAGCATTTTCATGTATGTAAATTTTAGATAGAATATATATGATACTTGAGTTTTATATATTTACAACATATATACAGTTGTCAAACACCAATGTGTATAAGAGAAATCATACCGTTTTGTTTGGCAAGTGAAATGTTTCAAACTTGCCCACATTTTGGCTATATTGTTGTTGCTAGCTTAAGTAAATTGAAAGATAGACGACATCCTATTCCAATCTTGCATGTGTGGTATAGGTGAAATTAGAAGTGTAGCGTTACACTTTACAAGTTACTTAAGAAAACAAAAATATTAAAAAGCATAAACACTAGGTGAACTAGGAATGCCTTTGTTGCAGGAATACCTTCGCTTCACAATTGTGGTTGTGGCATTTTAGAGCTGTGACAACACTCTGACATTCTCCCTCATTTTATTATTATGATGCTCTCATTGAGGCTTTCTTGTATGCTATAAATTGATCATCTTCAACCACAATGTGCTTCGTATCTTCAACGAATGAACCTGATCCTCAATGTTGTTGGTTGACAAGAGAAGAGACTTTAAATTAAGGAAGTTGGCATACTAGTTACACTTTCTGCTAAATCCTCATTGTTGTTGGTCGACAAGAGAAGAGACTTTAAATATGTGTTCAAGCCCTTTGAAGGCATCACCTCGTAAGAGCTTGCATAAGGTTGGTTGAAGTTTCGTTCATGCCATGTCATTAAATTTCAAGTCTTTATGATCTTCTCTCATGAAATCTGCCCCTTGCATCTTCAGATCCTTCACCATCTCTTTAAGTAGGTTCACACTCACTCTAAGTTTCAAAGAATATAGTGCTTAGCATTGATGTTTTTGCTCACTCGATCTTGCCTTAGAATACCCATGAGAAAATATAAGCTTTGGAAAAGCACGTCATCTAAGTAGCTTACCTAAGAGGTCCCAATGATCCATCGACTAAAAATGGCACACAATATAGATGGTTGACTCTTTCATTGCTTTTGAACTCTAATTCCAAATTGCATTCATGTTGAAAGGGCTTGGCTACTAGTTTATTAGCACAATAACATATTCTTTGAAGATTTGATGAACTCTTGTCTCACACGGAGCTTTTTTTTTTGTTTTGACTCTAGCTACATAATTTGCATGACTGGAACATGGTGTCACCTTTCCATTTACTTATAGTGTAAATAATAACATAGTAAAAAATAGGTAAATTTAAAACATATTAACTTAACTAACCCGAATTGATAAGGTTTCCGCTGTATTCATTGGTGTTTGACACTTGTGCATAATTATAAACACATAAATCTCAACTAACGTTTGCATATCATATCTAAAATTTATATACACCATATATGCCTATATATAGTCATTTATATATGTCCTAACATTACTAAATATCTATTCAATTTCTTGCTTATCACATGAATGGAATGACAGTATCCTTGTATGCAAAACTATTAGTCATAGGTGGGTGTCCTATAAGCCAATCACATGAGTGATGACACGTGTGACATGATATACACTCTTTTTAGTTATTATTATTATGGTATTTTCTTACTTTTTATATATATATATATATATATATATATATATATATATATAGTGATGTTTATGGATCTGTGCAATAAGAATCAGATCATGATGAGATCGCGATAATGAGACCAATTCACCTTTAAACACAAACCCTAAATAATCCTAGTCACAGGTTACTCGAGAGGGATATCGAGATGATCAGATAGACTAGTATTATATACCCGTCCATATGATGGAGGTAGTTGGTCTCATAGCTGCTTATGTGGGGACACTAGGGCTACAATGCTGGTGCTCATTGGAGAATGAGTTCACTGATTAATACCTCATTATCATGTGCTCGTGGAGGACACTTAGCACTTTTTCAACACTTTTACAATCAAAATATAATACTTTTGTTCACAATTTTGGTGCTATTTCATATAGAAAAGAGTGAGGTATTTATATGCCCCAATGGCTTCAAAAATGGAGTAAAAGAGTGTCTCATCTCAAGTTTTCGAGGTACTAGCGGTACCACCACCAGTACTGGACGGTACCACCACCTGCAGACTAACACTAGACGGTACCATTGCCTAGTCTGGGTAGTATGACTGCTTGATAGAGCCTTAGAAAATGAGCTCTAGCGATACCACCGCCTGATAGTATTAACTATCGGTGGTACCACTACCCAATCTGGACGGTACCACCGCCCAAACCACTTGAGAGGCTGAGCCTCAAGTGGTACCACCACCCAGTCTAGGCAGTGCCACCTATTAAATCTTGGATTTTGATGATAAAATCAATTGATAGAGTTTATGATTTAATATATGTTTTGAGTAACGCAGGACTAGCTTTGATCATGAAGAGATGATTAAAGCAGGAAGAATCAATGTTGGGCTAGAGTATAACATATCAAAAGATTGGATATTGAACCCGAGGATCAGTCGACATAACGGTAGAATGCTTCATGCCACGAGTTCAGGCATTGGGCCAAGAAGAGCAGATATTGCACCAAGGAGATTGGAGTTGTGGAGGTTAACATGTCGATTAGACAAAAAGCCGCAAAAGTAGACAATGCGCCAAAGGATTGGACGAAGCGCTGATAAACCAATGACATGTTGGACAAATGTGATTAATGCTTTGTAATAATTATCTAGATTGAAGTAGTTTTAAGTTGTAATGAGTTGGAATTAGGCCAACTTAATTAGGGGGCCATTGGGCATAAGTTAGGGTTGAGTTGGGCCGGATGGATGGCCCACTCGGCCACTTAGAGCCATGCTAAGCGGTTGCACTGTCCAAGGTGGGCAATGGAATCGCTTGAGTCTTGGCCTCCCAGGAGGTCCAAGCGATGATATCGCCCTATCAAGCAGTGGTATCACTAGAGCCTAGTCTCCGAGGCTCTATCAGGTGGTAGTACCGTTAGATTGGGTGATGGTATCGGCAGACTAGGCAGTGGTACTACCAGATTGGGTAGTGGTACCGTCTAGTATTAGTGCTGCAAGCGGTAGTAGCGCCCAGTACAAGCGGTGGTACCGTTAGGACCCGGGAAACCCGAGATAAGACCTTTTTTGGCTCAAATTTTGAAGCCATTTGGAGTCTATAAATACCTCAGCTATTCCTGCATGGATAAGTACCAAATTCAGTAGAAAAATGGGGAAGAATCCTTATGAAAAAAGGTTGTAAATCTCTCTTAGTATAGAGTCACCTCTTCCTAGTATTTAGAAGTTCTTCTAAAGGGAGAAGTGAGGTCTAAGTGTAAAAGAGAGAAGTATAAAGGTTCTCTCCTGAACCCGTGAAAAGGAGAAAGAGTATAAAAGGGTAGTTGATCTTCGCCAATTAAAAGAAGATTGATAGTGAAAGTCGATGGCCTCGAGTGAAGAGGAATTAGGAGTAGATGTAGGTCACGATGATCGAGCCACTATAAAACTTGTTTACATTTCTTTCATACTTTTCATTTATATTACAAATTGATTTACTTGCTTATTACTTTCACTACCTTACAAACACTCTTTCAAGTCAAGCATCTTTTCGATACGATTTCATCGAACGAGAATTTTTGAATCATTGAGGTTTTTATGAAAGCATTAATTCATCCCCCTCCACTCCTCCTAGTGCCGACTTGGTCCTAACAGTTGGTATCATAGCCAGTTTCTCTCTGTTTGGTTTAACACCCAAGAGAGATGACTTTTTTTTACTTTCAAGAGGGCCACTCTATCATTTGTCCTCCTATGTTCAATGGGACGAACTACATGTATTGGAAAACAAAAATGAGAGTTTTCTTGCTTTATTTAGATTTTTATTTATGGAATATCATTGAAAATAGTTTTCAAAAGTCTTCTAATCTAATGAACGAATGGAATGATTTGGAGAAGAAAACTTTTTCTTTGAATGCTAAAGCGATGAATGCTTTATTTTGTGCTCTAGATAAAAATAAATTCAATCAGGTTTCTATTTATGAAATTGTGCATGACATATGACACACTCTTAAAATCACACAGGAAGGTACTTAGAGTTAAAGATTCAAAAATTAATCTTTTGATGTATGATTTTGAATTATTTTGTTTGAAGCCAAGTAAAACTATTGTTGATATATACATCAGTTTTATGAATGTTGTCAATAGTTTAAAAGCTCTTGGCAAATGTTTTTCTAATCTTATACTTATAAACAATATTTTAAGATCCCTTCCAAAAAGTTGAGATATGAAAGTAACTATAATACAAGAGGCAAAGAACTTAAATAATTTTTCACTAGAAGAACTTATTGGTTCATTGATGACATATGAAATGACGTGCAAGGCACATGATGAACATGATGAACTTGAGAACAACCTTCCAAAGAATAGGAAGGACTTGATATTTATAACAAACGAAGAACACTCGATCGAAAGCTCAAGTGATGATGACATAGAACTCCTCACAAGTAAATTTATAAAATTTATAAAACATGAAACTAAGAATAAAAATGAACTTAAAAAGAAGAGGTTTCCAAAGAAGAAGAAAATACTCAATGCGACTTGGGACAAATCGAGTACATCCGAAGACGAGGAGCAAACCGATGAAGACGAAGTTGTGAACTTCGCTTTGATGACTCTCGACAATGAGGTAAACAATTAAAATAAATCTTCTTTATCTTACGATGAATTATTTGATACATGTAATGATTTGTTTGATGATTTTAAATTAGTTAGTAAAAAGTATAAATTGTTAAAACAGAAGTATGCTTCTCTTATTAGTGAATTTGAAATATTAAAAAATGAGCATGATAATTGCCTATTAACTCATTATACTAAATGTGAAGAGTTAGACTTAGTTAAGAATGAAAATGTATTACTAAAACAAATATTAGAAAATTTTAAAATTAATAGGAAATCATTAAACATGATTCTTGCCAATAAGGGTTATGTGTATGTGCATAGAAAAGTAGGAACACTCAACAAAAATTGACTTTATTTGTTAAAGAACTCACATTACATGTTTCCCTTGAAAACAAATGTAATTTGTACGGTAGGTGTGGACACTTTGCATATAAATATCTATTCAAGAAGTATGACTTGAATAAAATAGTTTGGGTTCCTAAAAGAACTATAAATGACTCTGCTAAAAATCAAGATAGATAGATGAGGGACATAAAGTCAAATGGGTACCTAAAGGAAACCCATATTTCTTGTAGAAATATCTAAAATCGAAAGCTAGGAGCAAAAATAAAATTTTGATAGTGGATGCTCAAGGCTTATGATCGGAGATCCAACAAACTTCACAAAGCTTACTAGTCGAAACAAAATGATTTTGAAAATGCTTTATATTTAAATCATTCTTGATGATTTAATGATTTATTTATGCATGATGATTTAAAGTAATGATGAATTTTATGATTTATAGTTTATTGATCTTGATGATTTCTATGATGAAATTTGCTCTTTCGGTTTTAAACGATGATGCATGTTTTGATTTAGCATAAAAAATTTGGGCATGATTGTATGAATCAAATCACTTGAATTAAAATAAAAAGGAAAGAATATTTTTTTCTTGAAAATATCTCTAAAGCTTTTTGATTTTTCAACAAGTGATTCTTAGTGATAAATCTATTTACATCATTTTGAATCTCTTGAAAATGATTTTGATGTTTTGATAATTTGAATTTGAATAAGTTTTATCATAATCATGATCTTGATTTTTTGATATTTTATACTTGAGATTTTTTTTATAAATCAATATCTCTTACTCTGTATTCTCGCATAATTCTTGCATTTTATTTAAGAGGAAATTTTCTATATGAATCATAAGATTTTTTTATGCATGAATCTAGATATTCTACCATTCTATTCGTCTATGTTTCTTTTGCCATTGACTAAAGAGGATAATTATCAATATAAATCATGATTTTTCTTGATTTCTCATAATCTTAACTTGAGAATTTACTTTATAAAACATAATCTTGATGACTTAAGAATTCTTATCCATGAATCGAGATCATTTATTATTTGTTCTCATATAATTCTTTTGTTATTTACTAAAGAGGATATTTATCCAAATTAACCATAATATGTCAATTAAGTTTTTAAGCTTTATGACTTGAGTTTTATTATATATAATTCCTTTGTATTCATGAATTATATATCTCATTATCAAATTAATCTTTCTTGATATTCTTCATGTGATGATTTGATAATTATTGTAAAGGGAAAAGAATTATAAAATTATATTCTTCCCTTCTTTTTCATAATGACAAAAGGGGAGATAAAATTGCTAACTTGCATGTTCTAAAATGATGTAAAACTTGTTAGCTTGTACATTTTAAGGAGAAAAACTTGCTAACTTGCATATTTCAAAGAGAAGAATTTGCTAGCTTGCAAATTGTAAAATGAAGCAAAAAATTACTATTTACCCATCTCAATAAGCAAAACTTAACAATTTGCTATTTTGTAAAATAATGAAAAATTTGTTAAATCAAGAATAAAAAATTGCTAGTTGCACTTTTCCTTTTTGTTGATGACAAAAAATGAAGAAATTATGATGATCATACATGAAATGATGTATTGAAATTTTAATTATACATAATTTTATGATAACATTTTACTTCGATTCATAATTTATATCTGAATTTACGTTTCTATCAATATGGTATATTGGTAGGGGTGGTTTGATTTAAACTTCATCATCAATTGACTATCATTATAAAAAAGGAGGGATTATTGAATCTCAGATTTTGACGATTAAACTAATTGATAGAGTTTATGATCTAATCTACGTTTTGAGTAACACAGAACTAGCTTCGATCATAAAGAGATGATTAAAATATGAAGAATCAATGTTGGGCTGGAGTGGAATATGTCAAAAGATTAGACGTCGAGGCGGAGGATCGATCGATGTGTCGATAAAAGGCTTCATGTCATGAGTTCGAGCATTAGGCCTAGAAGAGCGGACATTATGCCAAGGAGATTGGAGTTGCGAAGGTCAAAATTATAATATCCCTCATTCTAAAATTTATGTAAGGACCTATGTGTAAATTAGAGGACCTATTTGTAAATAAAAAAATATTAATGATTAAACTGTTAAGTTGTAAAATAAAAAAAATAAAAAAAAAATAAAAAATAAAAATTATGAGTTTTATCCCACCGCCTCTCTGTTTCCTCGTGCACATCTTTGTTTCCTGCACAAGGGAACAGAGGAGCAGGTGTGGGGCGTCGGGGAGGAGAACGGAAGAAGAGGAGAAGAAGAGAGGAAGAAGAGGAGGGATAAGAAAGGAAAGAAGAAGAAAAGAGGAAGTTGGCTGCGACAAGGGCTGCAGCGAGGAGGTGTGGGGCATCGGGAAGGAGAAGGGAAGAAGAAAAGGAGGAGAAGAGAGGGAAGAGGGAAAAGAGAAGGAGGTAGCTGCAGCACCTCTGTTTCCTGCAGGAGGAAGCAGAGGAGAAAAGGTGTGGGGCGTTGGGGAGGAGAAGGGAAGAAGAGGAGAAGAAGAGAAGAAGAAGAAGAAGAAGAAGAGGGAGAAGGTGGCTGCAGCACCTCTGTTTTCCGCAGGAGGAAACAGAGGAGAGAAGGCGCTGTGCGTCGGGAAGGAGAAGGGAAGAAGAGGAGAAGAAGAGAAAAAGAGGAGAAGAAGAGAAGAAGAAGAGGGAAAAGAGAAGGAAAGGAAGAAGAAGAGGAAGAAGGGAAGGAGAGGAAGAAGAGAAGGGAAAGAAGAAGGGACTGCGGCTGCGGTGGTGGCAGCTATAGCTGGAAGAGAAGGAGAGGAAGAAGAGCAGGGGAGGAAGAAGAGGCTACGGTTGTTGCTGTGACCGAGGCTATGGCCGTGGCTGCGGCTGTGGCGGCTGCGGTTGCAGCAACGGCAGCTGCGTCTGGGAAAGAAGAGAAGGAAAGGAAGAAGAGAAGAGAGGAAGAAGAGAAGGAGAGAAAGAACGGAAGGGAAAGAAAGGGCTGCGGCCGTGGTTGCGGCTGCGACTGCAGCAGCTGCGTCAGCAAAAGAAGAAGAGGAAAGAAGAAGGAAAAGAAAGGAAGGGAAAGAAGGGGCTGCAACCGCAGCTGCGATTATGGCTGCGGCTGCGACTGTGGCAGTGGCAGCTGCGACCGGCAAAAAGAAATAGGTACAGAAAACAAAACAGGTAGAGGAGACGGAAAAAAAAAAAATAGAAAAGGATTTGGTCTTACACCTTCTTCCGATCTTTGGATCAAAACCTTTGAAAGGTAAAGTGTTTTGATCCTTCTTGTTTCATGTGTTTTGATTTTTTCTACTGTAATTCCATCTTTGCTTTTGCCTTGAATATGAAAACTTTGAATTGCTCTAGCCTTGCAATTGTTACATCTTTTGTTTAGACGTAACGATTTGAATCTAGAAAACTTTCGAGATTCTGACCCTTCCATATTGTTTTAGCTATAAATCCCTACACAGATTTTCAATTTCGATAAAACTAGTTTGATCTGAATATAGACTCATAAACCTTTCTTTGGATAGCTAATTTAAAGAACTTGGAGTAAAGTTGCTTGCCCAAACTTTTGTTTTAGTTGATCCTATGAATTTTACGAAACAAGGATCATAACATTTCGATACCGAACTACCTATAAGTCCCTGTTGGAAACTCCGATTTGTTAAAAACTTATTTCATTAGAAATCAGACTCATAGATCTTTCTTTTGACACATGGATCAAAAGATTTAGAGTCCAAACACCTACCCAAGTTTTTATTGAAATCGACTTGATGAATTTTGTAAAATAGGGATTTTGTTCTCTGACTTTTGGTTACCAAAATATTTGTAACTCTCTATTGGAAAGTTTAATTCATATGAAGCTTATTTTTTCTGAAATTAGATTGAAATATCTTTCCAATGATATATTTCTTGAGTAAATCGGAGTACAATTGATAGTTTGAATCGTTTGTTCAATGTGCCTTTCAAATTCTGCATGAAATTGAGCTTTGGTCGATTTCGTCTGTTCTTGTTTCATTCCCTTTGGAAATTGATTTCGTCTAGCATTCTTTCTTTCATTGAGCTTTCTATTACTGCTTTGAATTCTTGTATGCTCTTGTCCTTAAATTATTTGCATAATTGAATCTATTATATAAAGTTCATGTTTGTATCGTAATGTTTCGTATAGGCACATGCATTTCATTATTCCGCATGTATTTCCGATATATCCCAATTTTATTGTTAATAATACCCTTTTATACTCTAGTATTTGTAGGATAATGTGAACTTTTGCTAAAAATAGTAAATGGATTATTTGGACCTTTGCCAGAAATGGTAAAGGGTATGTGCTTAGAGCTCGCGATGCTCTAGATTATATTTGGTGGTTGTTCAGAAATGGATAGACCATATTATGTTATGATCCCACTTCACCATATATGTGTTTGACATGATATCGAATGGTTTGGTTATATGCTTTGGATAAGAATGAAATGTGTACAACATCAAATGCGACATTTGAGCTTCTGTTTCGTATTTGTTCTTTGATATGTTCTGAAATGCTTCTTATGCTTCCGAAATATTTCATACATCATTGATATGCTCCAAAATGCTCCCTATGCCTCTAATATGTTCATATACCATTGATATGCTTTAAAATATTTCATATACCATTGATATGTTCTAAAATATTTCATTTGTCATTGATATGCTCCGAAACATTTCATATGCCATTGATAAGCTCCGAAACGTTTCATTTGTTATTGATATGCTCCGAAATGTTTCATTTGCCATTGATATGCTCCGAAATATTCCATATGCCGTTGATATGCTTTGGAACATTTCATACGCTATTGATATGCTCCGATTACTCTCTATTCCATTTGTTATCAACCAAATATGTTTTGAATGAAATGACATTGCGATTCTATATCTAATGAGTTACTACCCTTGAATTTCTTGTATTCTGCCTTACATTGTGATACCTTGTTTGTTTGAAACTGTTCCTTTTCGTTTTGGATATATTTTGTCACTTGCTGAGCATTTTGTAGCTCACTCTATTGTTATATAAATCTTTCAAGTTAGCTTATCACTCTTTGAGATGTTTGAATTGGGTTGAGGCAATGGAGAGCTATTCAGAATTATGGGCAAATCTTGTTGGTTGTTATGTTATTGTTGTATAAGCATATTTTTTTTGCAATGAAATATTGTCAATGAACCTGAATGGATATATCGTGTAAAAGTGTTAGAAGATCTCTCTTATTTAAAATTTCAGAATGTTAATTTTAGTTTACAATGATATGAACTGATGGTAAATGGTTGAAGTTCTGATTGTATAAATTATTTAGCTTATGGATTTATAAGTGTTATTATTGTTTTGTTAAGTTGGCTTGGGTTTCTATAAATATGAATTATCAAGTGATGTGATACATGATTATAAATTGCACAGGTTTTATGGATGTAAATTTGATTTAAAGTTTCTTAGTGTCTTCAAATGTTAGTTTGGATCCTAGATTGATTGTGATGGAAAATTTTAATATTATCGATTTGAGGGGGCATGACAAAAATACCGATTGGGCAAAAGGTCACAAAAGAGAATGATGCATCGAAGAATTGGACGAAGCGCCAATGAATCAATGACATGTTGAACAATATATGATTAATACTTTCTAATAATTATCTAAATCGAAGTAGTTTTAAGTTGTAATGGGTTGGAATTAGGTCAACTCAATTAGGGGGCTATTGGGCTTAAGTTAGGACTGAGTTGGGCCAGATGGATGTCCCACTCGATCACTTGGAGCTATGCTAGATGGTGGCACCGCCTAGGGTGGGCGGTGGAACCGCTTGAGGCTTAGCCTCCCAGGAGGTCCAAGCGGTGGTACCACCCTGTCAAGCGATGATACCGTCAGAGCCTAGTCTCTGAGGCTTTGTCAGATGGTAGTACCACCAGACTAGGCGATGATATCGTCTAGTGTTAGTACTGCAGGTGGTAGTATCGCCCAATACAGGCGGTGGTACCGCCAGGACTCAGGAAACCCGGGATGAGACCTTTTTTTGCTCCAATTTTGAAGTTATTTGGGATCTATAAATATTCCAGCTATTCCTGCATGGATAAGTCCCAAATTGAGTTGAAAAAGAGGAAAAGAATCCTTATGAAAAAAAGTTATAAATCTCTCTTAGTATAGAGTCATCTCTTCCTAGTATTTAGAAGTTCTTCGAAAGGGAGAAGTAAGGTCTAAGTATAAAAGAGAGAAGTATAAAGGTTCTCTCCTGAACCTATGAAAGGAAGAAAGAGTGTAAAAAGGTAGTTTATCTTCGCCCATTGAAAGAAGATCAATAGTGGAAGCCGATGGCCTCGAGTGAAGAAGAATCGGGAGTGGATGTAGGTCTTGACGACCGAACCACTATAAAACTTGGTTTGCATTTCTTTAATGCTTTTTATTTATATTGCAAACTGATTTACTTATTACTTTCACTACCTCACGAACATGCTTTCAACTCAAGTATCTTTCTGATATGATTTCATCAAACGAGAATTTTTGAATCATTGAGGTTTTTACTAAAACACTAATTCACCCACCCCCCCTCCCCTATTAGTGCCGACTTGGTCCTAACACCATCGCCTAACGTGGCTCCAAGTGACTGAATGGGCCATCCAACCGGCCCAATTCAACCCTGTTAAAGACCCAATTGGCCCCTAATTGAGTTAGTAGGATTTCTTCCAAAACTAACTCAAATTAAAGTCTTAACTATGATAATTAAGGCTAAAACAATTATGATACAAGTAATCTAAGTTGTCATGCACGTCAATTGTTCAATTGAACTCTCGATGAACTTTCGGTGAACTCCCAGTAATCTTTCGGTGAGCTTTCAGCGAACTCCCGACGAACTTCCGGCGAGCTTTCGCTGCATCGTACGATCCTTTGGTGTATCCCCTGATTCATCTGGTCCGATGCCCGATCATTGACTCCGACCCAACTTCGATTCTTATTTAATCATTTTGCTTTTCTCACGATCATAGTTAGTCTTGTATCACTTATCTCAACACATGGATTGGATCATTAATTCACCAATTGATTTCATCATCAAAATCCGAGATTTAATAATCTCCTTCTTTTTTATGATAACAACCAACTAATGACGGAGTTAATCTTAACTTCCCCTATCTGTATGTCATATTGAGATAAGACAAACTTTGAATTCAAAAGGAATCGCATCTTCTGAATTCAAGTGAAACAATTTTGATCATAGTAATCAAATGCAATATATCAAAATTTTATACATTGTGTATCATCATAGTTTCAAATCATCAAAGTATAACATGCACAATTTCATCACTTTTTGCATGATGACAAATCACTTGCAAAACCTATATGATACTAAAGTATTCATCACTTTATGCATGATACCAAAATTAACAACATTTTGGGCATAACATTCATGATACCAAGGCATTCATATACAAAAATTAATATAATTTTGGGCATAACATTTATTATTCTAAATTATTTTTTAACCATTTATCACGTCATGCATGATACCAAATACAACATTATGGCATAATTCCAGATACAACATTATGATTTCAAACATTCATCATTTCTTTCTTTTTGTCATCAACAAAAATAAAAATCATTTAACAATTTATGCAATTATTTTAAAGTAAATTTTACACCCATTTATGTAAGCTAGCAAATTTATAAAATGAGAAGTTAAGCAAAAACTTTGCATGATAACTACTTTTGCTTCTTGAAATGGGCAAGCTAGCATTTTTGCTTTAGATGTACAAGCAATTTTTGGTTCTTCTTGAGATGTGTAAGTTTCTTTCTTCCTTTTATCATAAAAAAAATAAAAAGAAGAGAAAGAAGAAGAAGGAAGAAATTTATTCATTACAAGAAAAATCAAGTTATAGGAACCAAATCTATGAAAAGATTTGAATCAAATCAAATCAAATCCATGAAAAAATAAGTTTCATTAAATCAAGCTTCTATTTTTGCAAAGAGAAATGATTCATTATAAAAGATCAAAATGTGCATACAAGAAATTTATAAATCAAATCCCTTCTTTGTTGAATTGCAAAAAGAATGAATGAAAGAAGTGATCTCAATTTAAAAAGAAAACTTAAATTATGAAAAATTGAGAAATCCAAAAAATATATAGAGGAATTCATACATTTGGAATATTTAACATGCCTAATTCTTTTCTAATAAAATCAAATTATTCCTCATTTAAAGATTTTATAAAAATATCAGCTAATTAATGTTTTGTATAAATAAATTCTAAAGATATATCATGGTTATTAACATGATCTCTAATAAAATGATGCCTAATGTATGTTTAGTTCTAGAGTATTGAATGAGATTTTTTGTTAAACATATTGCACTAGTGTTATCACATTTTATAGGTATGTATGTTTTTCAAGTGAATTCCATAATCTTCTAATATGTTTTTCATCTATATGACCTGTGAGACAAGTGCATGACCTAAGAGTTGACATGTTCTAGATGTGTTTTTTCTATCTATTTGACAACCAGCAAAATCAACATCGGTATAAGCAATCAATTCAAGATTTTTAATTTTTAGATACAATAATCCTATATTAGGAGTTTCTTTTAGGTATCTAAAATTTTTTTTAACAGCTTTTAAGTGAGATTGCTTAGGATTTGACTGAAATCTAGCATATAGTCCTATACTAAACATAATATCAAGTCTAGTTATTGTGAGGTATAATAAATTACCTATCATACCCCTATAAGTCTTTTGATCAAAACCTTCTCCATTAATATCCATATCCAATTTTGTAGAAGTACTCATTAGTGCATTTATAGCCTTAGCACTATCTGTATTAAATCGTTTAATAGATCTAACGCATACTTAGTTTGACTAACAAAAGTTTCATCATTAAACTATTTGATTTGTAAACCTAGAAAAAAGGTTAATTCTCCCATTAAACTCATTTCAAATTCATGGCTCATACTATTGGCAAAAGATTTACATAAAAACTTATTTGAAAACCAAAAAATGATATCATCAACATAAATTTGAACAATGAGAAAATTATTTTTAAAATATTTAATAAACAATGTAGTATCGACCTTGTCTTTCATAAAATTATTTTTAATTAGAAAGGAACTAAGTCACTTATACCAAGCCCTTAGGGCTTGTTTCAAATCATAAAGAGCCTTAGACAACTTAAAAATATGATTCAAAAAAATAGTATTTTCAAATCTGGGTGGTTGTTCAATATAAACTTCTTTAGAAATAAATCCATTAAGAAAAACACTTTTAACATCTATTTGAAATAACTTAAAATTATTACAACTAGCATAGGCAAAGAGAATCCTTATGGCTTCAAGTTTAGCCACATGAGCGAAGGTTTCTTGATAATCGATACCTTCTTCTTGGTTGAAACCTTTGGCCATTAATCTAGTCTTGTTTCTAACCATGATACCAAGTTCTTCTTGCTTGTTTATGTTGAATCTTAGATTTTGATGATGAAATTGATCGATAGAGTTTATCATCTAATCTGCGTTTTGAGTGACGCAGGACTAGATTTGATCATGAAGAGACAATTAAAGTAGGAATAATCAATGTTGGGCCAGAGTGGAACATGTCAGAAGATTGGACATCGAGCCGGAGGATCGGTCGACATGTCGGCAGAAGGCTTCATGTCATGAGTTCAGGCATCAGGCCAAGAAGAGCGAACATTTCGCCAAAGGGATCGGAGTTACAAAAGTTAATATGCCGATTAGGCAAAAGGCTGTTGAATCTCGGATTTTGATGATGAAACTAATTGATAGTATTTATTATTTGAATTACGTTATGAGTGACGTAGGAAGCTTCGATCAAGGAGAGACAATTAAGGCAGGAAGAATCAAGTTGGGCCAGAATGGAACATGTCAGAAGATTAGACATTAAGCTAGAGGATCGGTCGATGTATCGGCAGATGACTTCGGGCCATGGGTTCGGGCATCGGGCAAAGAAGAGCGAAAATTACACTAAGAAAATCGGAGTTGTGGAGGTCAATTGGCCGATTGGGCAATATGTCACAAGAGAGGACGATGCACCGAAAAAACAGATGAAGCTTCGATAAACCAATGACATGCCAGATAACATTTGATTTAAGCCTTATAATAATTGTCTAGATTGAAGTAGGTTTTAAGTGTGTAGGATTAACTATGATAGCGATCAAGGCATAAAGCAAAATGAAGTCCTAGAGTCAAGAACGAGATTTCGTTGGGAGTTCGAGAGTTCATCGAAAGTCCAGACGTTCATCGGAAGTTATGTCAGAATTGACCAAGGAGTCCAGGAGCTTGCCAAAGAAGCTCGTTGGAACTCACCAAGAAGATAATTGTGAAATCCAGGAGCTTGCCAGAAGTCCGCTAGAACATTACCGAGAGATCGTCAGAAGTTCACCGGAAGAAACCGGACTTATTTAGCTTAGTGTATGCCTTCAATTTCGTAGTTAGCACATAATTGGATTAAAATTGGGCCAACACAATTAGGGGCCAATTGGGCCCAAGGTTACATTGTGTTGGGCTAAGTGAAAGGCTCAAATAGTGACCCAATAGGTGGAATCGTCATGGCACAATCTTCGAGACTATGTCAAGCGATGGTACCGTCGGTCTGGGCGGTGGTACTGCCCAGACTCAATCTCCGAGACTATCAGGTGGTGGTACTGCCAGTCTGGGCGGTGGTACCGCCTAGTGTCAATGCTGTAGGCGGTGGTACCACCCAGCATAAGCGGTGGTATCACCAGGACCCGAGAATCCCGGGATGAGATCTTTATAGGCTCGAAGTTTGAATCCACTTAAGGCCTATAAATACCCCTCTCATCCCTGATTAACTTACACAAGAATTGAGAGTGAAAAAGAAAGAAAATGCTATTGTAATCTTATGTGAACTCCTCTCAAACTTGAAGTGTTAGAGAAACTTAAGAGAGGAGGTTGTGGGGGTTATAAAGGTTCTCCCCTGAACCTATCGAAAAAAGAATCGAGTTATAAGAGTAGTTGATCTTCGCCTATTGAAGGAAGATCATTAGTGGATGCCGGTGGCCTCGACGGAAGAGGAATCGGCAGAGTAGATATAGGTCATGATGACCGAACCACCATAAAACTCGGTTTGCATTTCTAATTTTGCTATTTTCCCTTACTGCAAACTTCCTTACTTGCTTACTGCTCTCACTACCTTATGAAAACGCTTCCAAGTTAACATATCTTCCGAGATCGATTTTTATCGTATGAAGGTTTTTCAAACCGACGATTTTTATCCGATGTACTAATTCAACCCCCCCCCCTCTTAGTGTCGACTCGTTCCTAACTGTTGGTATCAAAGCTACATTATTTCTCACTTGGTTTAACACCTAAGAGAAATGACTCTTTTCGACTTTCAAGAGGGCATTTTTATCGTTCGTCCTCCCATGTTCAATGGGATGGATTACACATATTGGAAAACTCGAATGAGAGTTTTCTTGCTTTCATTGAATCTTGATTTATGGAATATAATCGAATTTGGTTTTTAAAAGTCTTTCTTCTAATGAACGATTGGAATGAGTTAGAGAAGAAGACTTTCTCTTTAAATGCTAGAGCTATGAATGCTCTATTTTGCACCTTAGATAAAAATAAATTCAATCGGGTTTCTACTTGCGAAAGGACTTTTAACATTTGGCACACACTCGAAATCACTCACGAAGGTACAAATAGAGTTAAAGAGTCTAAAGTCAATCTTTTAATGTATGATTTTGAACTATTTCAAATGAAGCCAAGCGAGACTACTAGAGACATGTACACCTATTTTACGGATATCGTCAATAGTCTAAAAGCTTTTGGCAAATGTTTTTCAAATTTTGAACTTTTTAATAAAGTTTTATGATCACTTTCTAAAAATTAAGATTCGAAAATAACAGCAATACAAGAATCAAAGAACTTGAACCACTTTCTGCTCGAAGAACTTATCAGGTCGTTAATGACCTATGAGATGACTTGCAATGCTCATAAAGAGCTTGAGAACAACCTTCCAAAGAACAGGAAGGATTTGACACTTCGAACAATAGAATACCACTTGAGTGATGACTCAAGTGATGATGATGATGACCTTGAACTTCTCACAATAAAGCTTAAGAAGTACTTAAAACAAGAATAAAAAAGTAAAAATGAACTTAAAAACAAGAAGCTGCCAAAGAAGAAGAAAGTATTCAAGGCGGCTTGGGATGAATCATGTTCATCCGAAGATGAAGAACAAACTAACAAGGGCAAAGTGGCGTACTACGCTTTGACGGCTTTCATCAACAAGGTAAGCGACTCAATTGAATCTCTTTTTCCTTACCATGAAATTACTTAGTGTTTTTCATAATTATATATATATATATATATTATAATGATAATTATATGTTTTATGAAAATACAACAAAATGTTAATCTAATGCTTATAGACCTAGTAAGATTAATCTTATGTATGTGTTTAAGAAGCAATAATATGTATCATATTGATTTCCGTATTGCTTTTCGATTTTGATTAAAGATGCCTTATGTTCAACGAAACCATGCTTGATGTTTTAATGAAAATATTAAAAATTTTGGTACAATGCTTGATGATTTTATTCTATGCATGAGATTTTGAAGTTATACATGATGATATTTATGATTTATTTTTGCAATAATACTTACACATCAAAGAAGATTAATTCCTTGTATGTTATAAGAAACAATTATGTGTATCTTGATGAATTTTTATTGCTTTTTGGTTTTAAACATGATGGATGGTTTTCTTGAGCATACTTATATAAATCAAATACATAAAATGAAACACATAAAAAGGAAAATGCATTATCATTAGAATCAAAATGATAAATCAAATCGCTTGTTTAAAGAAGCCTTATGTTTAATCTGTTATATTTTTTGTCATGATAATTTTGATAATGAGATTTGTTTTTCGGTTTTAAACATGATGCATGTTTTGATTTGGCATAAATGGCAAAGGCATGCTTGTATGAAATAAAAAGGAAATACATTTTTGAAAACTTCTTAATCTCTATTTTATTGAGTTTTCAAAAAAGAGATTGATGAATCTATTTGTATGAATCTCTTGGACTATGAAAATAATTTTGATAATTGAAGATTTTATATGCATGAATTGAGATCTTGTTCTCCTATGATTCTTTTTGCTATTCACTAAAAAAGAGACTTATTCTAATAAACCATGATATGCTACTTGATATCTTGATAATTTATGACTTGAGTTTTGTTATGCATTATTCCCCTCTTCTTCCTTCTTAGTTACAATGACAAAGGGGAGAAAGAAAATCACCTGGATTTCAAGAGATCAATGAATCTCTTTATTTCATTTTGAATCTCTTGAAAGTGACTTTGTTGATTTGACAAATTGAATAAGTTGAAAATGAATGATGATTTTTCTCTTGATTATAACTTGTGATATTTTTTATATGAATCATCATCTTGATACTTGAGATTTTCTTTTATGAATCAAGATCTCTTACTCTTTATTCTCGTATGATTCTTGCATTTTGTTTAAAAGAAAATTTTCTATATGAATCATGTCTTTTGGTATTCAAATAATCCTTGATATTATATCTTTCATGCCATGATTATTTATAATACACCCTTATATTCATAAATTGTATACCTCATCACATTTGATTTAAATTTATCTTTGTCATGATGTGAAAATTGATGTAAAAAGAAAAACAATTATAAAATTATATTCTTCCATTCTTTTTTACAATGACAAAGGGGGAGAAAGAACTCACTAGTTTGCATGTTCTAAAATGATGTAAAATTTGCTAGCTTGCATGATACAAAATTTGTTAGCTTGCTTGATTTAAAACTTGCTATCTTACTAGCTTGATGCAAAATTAGTTAGCTTGCTCATCTCAAAAGAGAAGCAAGAATTACTAGCTTACATATCTCAAGTAGAAACAAAATTGCTAGCTTGCACTTCTCAAAAGAGAAGAAAGAACTTGCTATCTTGAACATCATCAAGAATTGCTAGCTTGCAATCTCAAAAGAAGCAAAAGTGCTATCTTGCACATCTCAAGAGAGGCAATACTCATGATGCATAAACATCTCAAAATATGCTAGCTTGCATATTGGAAAATGATGTAAAACTTGCCAAAGTTGCTAGCTTGCATGTTGTAAAATGAAGGAAAATTTTGCTAGCTTGCGCTTTGCAAAGGAAGCAAAAAATTACACTTCTCGAAAGAGAAAAAAAAAATTACTAGCTTGCATGATGATAAAACTTGAGATTATATTTATTATGCAATGATTTAAAATTATGTCTAAACACTTGCTAGTTGCACTTCTCCTTTTTGTTGATGACAAATGGGGAGAAGTTATGATGACAATCATGCATGGAATGATGTATTAAAATTTTGATTATGCATGATTTTATGATGACATGTTGCAGATATTCATGATTAAATTTGCTTTGACTTGAATTCAATTTTAATTCAAGGTTCTAT
The DNA here is from genome assembly GCF_036884655.1 of Musa acuminata AAA Group. NCBI lineage: Eukaryota > Viridiplantae > Streptophyta > Magnoliopsida > Zingiberales > Musaceae > Musa > Musa acuminata. Next base: position 28,817,480 of record NC_088356.1, on the reverse strand, counting down.
CAATACAACATATTGATAGGGGGAGTTAAGGTTAACTCCGTCATCAATTGGTTGTCATCATAAAAAAGGGGGAGATTGTTGAATATCTGATTTTGATGATGAAACCAATTAATAGTATTTATGATTTGATCTATATTTTGAGTGATTAAGGAAGCTTCGATCAGGGAGAGACAATTAAGGCAAAAAGAATCATGTTGGGTCAGAATGGAACATGTCAGAAGATTGGACGTCGAGCCGGAGGATCGATCGACGTATCGGCAGAAGGCTTCGGGCCATGGGTTTGGGCATCGGGCCAAGAAGAGTGGAAATTGTGCCAAGGAAATTAGAGTTACGGAGGTCAACTAGCCGATTAGGCAATAGGCTGCAACAAACGATGCGCCGAAGAATCGGACGAAACATCGATGAACCAATGATATGCCAAACAACATTTGATTTAAGCCTTATAATAATTGTTTAGATCGAAGTAGGTTTTAAATGTGTAGGATTAACTATGATAGCAATCATGGCATAAAGCAAAATAAAGTCCCGTAGTTAAGAATGAGATTTCGTTGGGAGTTTGAAAGTTCGTCGAAAGTCCAAACGTTCGTTGGAAGTTCTGTCAGAATTGACCGAGAAGTCTAGGAGCTTACTAGAAAAGCTCGTTATAACTCACCAAGAAGATCGTCATGAAGTTCAGGAGCTTGCCGGGAGTCTTTGGAACATTGTCGAGTGATTATCGAAAGTTCGTCGGAAGTCACCGGAAACTCGCTAGAAGAAACCGAACTTATTTAGCTTGTATGCCTTAAATTTCATAGTTAGCAAATAATTGGGTTTGAATTGGTCCAACTCAATTAGGGGCCAATTGGGCCCAAGGTTAGGTTGTGTTGGGCCAAGTGAATGGCCCAAAAAGTGACCCAACGAGTGGAACCATAGTGGCACAATCTTCGAGACTATGTCAGGCGGTGGTACCACCGGTCTGGGTCGTTGTATCACCCAAACTCAATCTCTGAGATTGTCAGGCGGTGGTACCACTAGTCTGAGTGGTGGTACCGCCCAGTGTTAGTGCTACAAGCAGTGGTACTGCCCAACACAAGCGGTGGTACCGCCTAGTACAAGCGGTGGTACCGCTAGGACCCGACAAACTTGAGATGAGATCTTTTTAGGCTCCAAGTTTGAATTCACTTGAGGCCTATAAATACCTCTCTCATCCCTAGTTAACTTGCATAAGAATTGAGAGTGAAAAAGAAAGAAAACGTTGTTGTAATCTTGTGTGAACTCCTCTCAAACTCTAAGTTTTAGAGAAGCTTAAAAGAGGAGGTTGTAGGGGTTGTAAAGGTTCACTCTTGAACCCATCAAAAGGAGAATCGAGTTGTAAGGGTAGTTGATCTTCGCCCATTGAAGAAAGATCATTAGTGAATACCAGTGGCCTCGACGGAAGAGGAATCAGTGGAGTGGATGTAGGTCACGACGACCGAACCACTATAAAACTCGGTTTGCATTTCTTTTCTTGCTATTTTCCCTTACTGCCTACTTCCTTACTTGCTTACTGCTCTCACTACCTTATGAAAACACTTTTAAGTTAACATATCTTGTGAGATCGGTTTATATCGTATGAAGGTTTTTCAAACCAATTATTTTTATCCGCTGCGCTAATTCACCCTCCCCTCTTAGAGCCGACTCATTCTTAACAAAGGCCGCAAAAGAGGACGATGCGCTGAAGGATTGGACGAAGCGCCAATGAACCAATAATATGTCGGACAACATATGATTAATGCTTTGTAATAATTATGTAGATTGAAGTAGTTTTAAGTTGTAATTGAGTTAGAATTAGGCCAACTAAATTAGGAGGCCATTAGGCCTGAACCAGGGCTGAATTGGGCCTATTGTTTGGCCCATTCAGTGTCCTATGGCAAGGTTTAGCAGTGGTACTACCCAAACTGGGTGGTGGTACAGTCTAGACACAGTCTTCAAGACTATGTCAGGTAGTGGTACCAATAGACTTGGGCGGTGGTACCGCCCAGACACAATCTCTCAGATTGTGTTAGGTAGTGGTACTGCCAGACTAGGCGGTGGTACCACCTAGTGTTAGAGAGTACTAGCGATGGTACTACTAAACTGAGCGGTGGCACCACCTAGTGTTAGTGCTACAAGCGATAGTACTGCCCAATATAGGCGGTGGTACCGCTAGGACCCGAGAAACCGGGGATGAAACCTTTTTTGGCTCTATTTTTGAAGTCATTTGGGGTGTATAAATACCCCAGATATTTCTACTTGGAATAGCATGAAATTAAGTTATAAAATAGGGAAAGAATCCTTAAAAGAAAGTTATAAATCTCTCTTAGTATAGAGTCACCTCTTCTTAGTATTTAGAAGTTCTTCTAAAGGGAGAAGTGAGGTCTAAGTGTAAAAGAGAGAATTGTAAAGGTCCTCTTCTGAACCTGTAAAAAGAAGAAAAAGTGTAAAAGGGTAGTTGATCTTCACCTATTGAAAAAAGATCGATAGTGGAAGCTGGTGGCCTTGAGTGAAGAGGAATCGGGAGTAGATGTAGGTCATGACGACCGAACCACTATAAAACTTGATTTTCATTTCTTTCATACTTTTCATTTATATTACAAACTGATTTACTTATAACTTTCACTACCTTATGAACACACTTTCAAGAAAAGCATCTTTCCAATATGATTTCATCGAATGAGAAGTTTTCTGAATCCTTGAGGTTTTCACAAAAGCACTAATTCACACCCCCCCCTCTTAGTGCCGACTTGGTCCAAACAGTTGGTATCAGAGTCATTTTCTCTCTATTTGGTTTAACACCTAAGAGAGAGTTTTTTTTTTCTTTCAAGAGGGTCACTCTATCATTCGTCCTCCTATGTTCAATGGGACAGATTACACGTATTGGAAAACTCGAATGAGAGTTTTCTTGCTTTCTTTATATTTTAGTTTATGGAATATCATTGAAAATGATTTTCAAAAGTCTTCTAATCCAATGAACGAATGGAATAATTTAGAGAAAAAAACTTTTTCTTTAAATACTAAAGTAATAAACACTTTATTTTGTGCTCTAGATAAAAATGAATTCAATCAGGTTTCTATTTATGAAACTACGCATGATATTTGACACACTCTTGAAATCACACTTAAAGGCATTATTAGAGTTAAAAATTTAAAAGTTAATCTTTTGATGCATGATTTTGAATTATTCAGTATGAAGCCAAGTGAAACTATTATTGACATGTACACTCGTTTTACGGATGTCATCAATAGTTTAAAAACTCAGCAAATATTTTTCTAATCTTGAACTTATAAACAATATTCTAAGATCCCTTTCAAAGAGTTGGGATTCGAAAATAACTGCAATACAAGAGGCAAAAAACTTAAATAATTTTCCACTGGAAGAACTTATTGGTTCATTGATGACATATGAAATGACGTGCAAGACACATGATGAACTTGAGAATAACCTTCTAAAGAATAGGAAGAACTTGACACTTAGAACAAAAGAAGACCACTCGATCGAAAGCTCAAGTGATGATGACATAGAACTCCTCACAAGTAAATTTATAAAATTTATAAAATATAGAACTAAGAATAAAAATGAACTTAAAAAGAAGATGTTGCTAAAGAAGAAGAAGGCACTCAAGGTGACTTGGGACAAATCGAGTACATCGGAAGATGAGGAGCAAACTAACAAAGACAAAGTGGTGAACTATGCCTTGGTGGCTCGCGACGATGAGGTAAATGACTCACCCGAAACCTCTTTACCTTATAATGAAATTATTTGAGTTGTTTGATGATTTTAAATTAGTTAGTAGGAAATATATAAAAAAAACTTGAGTATGCTCATATGAAATCAATCGCATGAATTGAAACAACTAAAAAGAGGAAAGTATTTTTTTTCTTCTTGAAAAGTTCTCTATCTTTATAGCTTTGGTGATTTTTCAATAAGAGATTGAGGAATTTAGTTATGTTATTTAAAATCTCTTGAAAGTGATCTTGATTATTTGATAAATTGAATGAGTTAAAAATAATGATGAATGTTTTGAAAATAAATGTTTGTATTATGTTTGATGGTTTTACATTTTAAAATTATGCATAATGAGTTGAAATAATGATGGTTTAAAAAAATATATATTCAAATGTATGAATCGACGATCTTTTTGTCACATGAATCATGGTTCATTCACTTGATAACTCGATATTTTTTATGCATGAACCAAGTTCTCGTTTCTTCTTGTCGTTTACTAAAGAGGAGAATTTTCCAAATGAATCATGATTTTTTAGAATTATAACTTAAATTTTTTTATGATTCATGATAAATTGAGATATATTATACATGAATCAAAATCCTTTATGTGTTCTCCCATGACTCTTTTTGCAATAGGAAACTCTTTATCTATATCAAGATCTTGAATTTTTTATATTTAATACTTGAAATTTTTTTTATAAATCAAGATCTTTGATCTTCTAAAGTTTCTTTTTGTTATTTACTAAAAGGGAGATTTATCAAAATAAATCATATCTTTTGGTATTCATGACTTAATCCTTCATGATCTTTGATATTATATCTTTCATGACATGCTTTCTTTGTATTTATGGCTTATATGGCTCATGTAATGATTGAAATATTTTACACTATTGTATCCTTCCCTTCCTTTTGACAATAACAAATGGGGAGAGAAAATTATTATCTTGCATATCTCAAGAAAAACAAATTGCTAGCTTGCAAAGAAAGGAAAAACTTGCAAGCTTGCACATCTCAAAGAGGAAAGTCTTACTAGCTTGCGCAACACAAAAATTAGCAAAAAAGATGCTAGCTTGAACATTGTAAAGAGAAGCAAAAAGTTAGTATATCAAGAGAAGCAAAAACTTTGCTAAACTTCACATTCTCAAAGAACTTGCTAGCTTGCGCATTGCAAAGGAAGCAAAAATTGCTAGCTCGGATATTGCAAAGGAAGGAACAAATTGCTAGCTTCTACTCCTCAAAAGAGAAGAAAGAACTCATTAGCTTGCATGTTCTAAAGTGATGAAAAATTTACTAAATTTCTAAGCTTACGTATCTCTAAAACTTGATAGTTGCACTTCTTCTTTTTGTTGATAACAAAGGGGGAGAAATTATGATGATCATGCATAGAATGATGTATTGAAATTTTGAATATGCATGATTTTATGATAACATATTGCTTGGATTCATAATTTATGCCTGAATTTATATTTCTATCAATATGTCATATTGATAGAGAGAGTTTGGTTTAAACTCCGTCATCAATTGGTTGTCATCATCAAAAGGGAAAAATTATTGAATCTTATATTTTGATGATGAAATCAATTGATAGAGTTTATGATCTAATTTGTATTTTTAGCGACGTAGGACTAGCTTTGATCATGAAGAGACAATTAAAGTAGGAAGAATTAATGTTGGGCTAGAGTGGAACATGTCAGAAGATTGGATATCGAGGAGGATCGGTCAACGTGTCAACAGAAGGCTTCGTGCCATGAGTTCGGGCATCAAGCCTAGAAGAGTAGACATTGCGCCAAGGAGATCATAGTTGCAGATGTCAACATGTCAATTGGCTAAAAGGCCGCAAAAGAGGACGATGCGCCGAAGGCCTGGATAAAGCGTTGATGAACTAATAACATGCCGGACAACATGTGATTAATGCTTTGTAATAATTGTCTAGATTGAAGTAGTTTTAAGTTATAATTGGGTTGGAATTAGACCAACTCAATTAGGGGGCCATTGGGCTTGAATCCGGGCTGAATTAGGCCTATTGTTTGGCTCATTTAGTGTCTGTAGCAAGGTCTGGCGATGGTACCACCCAGACATAGTCTTGAAGACTATGTTAGGCGGTGGAACTGTCCGGACACAGTCTCCGAGACTATGTCAGGCTATGGTACTGCCAGATTGGGTGATGGTACCACCTAGTGCCAGATAGTACTAGCGATAGTACTGCCAGACTAGACGGTGGTACTGCCCAGTGTTACTACTGTAGGCGATAGTACCACCCAGCACAAGTGGTGGTACTGTTAGGACCCAGAATGAAACCTTTATTGGCTCCATTTTTAAAGCCATTTAGGGTCTATAAATACCCTAGATATTTCTACTTGGAATAACATAAAATTGAGTTAAAAAAGGGGGAAAGAATCCTTGCGAAAAAAGTTATAAATCTCTTTTAGTATAGAGTCACCTTTTCCTAGTATTTAGAATTCTTTTAAAAGGAGAAGTGAGGTCTAAGCGTAAAAGAGAGAAGTGTAAAGGTTCTCTCCTGAACCTATAAAAAAGAGAAAGAGTGTAAAAGGGTAGTTGATCTTCACCCATTAAAAGACGATCAATAGTGGAAGTCGGTGGCCTCGAGTGAAGAGCAATCAGGAGTGGATATAGGTCACGACGATCGAATCACTATAAAACTCAGTTTGTATTTCTTTCATGCTTTTCATTTATATTGCAAACTGATTTACTTGCTTATTACTTTCACTACCTTATGAACATGCTTTCAAGTCAAGCATCTTTCTGATACGATTTTATCGAACAAGAAGTTTTCCGAATCATTGAGGTTTTTACGAAAGCACTAATTCACCCCCCCCCCCCCCCCCTCCCCCTAGTGCTAACTTGGTCCTAATAGTATCTAAAGACCTATTTAGTACCAATTACTAAATGGTCACTAGGCCTAGGAACAAGCTTCCATACCTCATTTCTCTCAAATTGATTTAATTCCTCATGAGTTGCAAAGATACATAAATCATCTTTCAGGGTTTCGTTAATGTATTTTGGTTCAATTTGAGATAAGAAGGCTGCATTAGCATAAAAAATCTTAAATGAAGAGTGTGTTTGAACTCCTTTTGATGTATCTCCAATGATTAGCTTCTTAGGATGAGTATCTACAAACTTCCAATCCTTCGGTAAGGATTCTTTGGAATAAGATGCATCCAAGTTGCTTAGGTGAGGAGAGTTTTCGTTCAAATTTAAAACATCAAAATTAAGATCATCATCAAAATTATTTTTCTTAAATTTGGGAAGCTCATTAAACATTATATGAATAGATTTCTCTATAGCCAAAGTTCTTTTATTAAAGACACAAAAAACTTTAGACATAGAGGAATAAGTAAGAAAAATATCTTCATCGGATTTTGTATCAAATTTTCCTAAGGTATCTTTTTCATTTAAAATAAAATATTTATAACCGAAAACTTTAAAATATAAAATATTGGGTTTTTTGTTGTTCCAGAGTTCATAAAGAGTTTTGAAGAGTAATGATCTTAGAAGAACCTTGTTCATGACATAATATACCGTGTTAACGGCTTCAACCCAAAAATACTTAGGTAAATTATGCTCATTAAGCATGGTTCTTGCCATTTCTTGTAAACTCCTATTTTTTCTCTCAATAACTCCATTTTGTTGAGGGTTTCTTAGAGTTGAGAAGTTATGGTTATACCCATTTGAATCATAATTTTTTTTTTAAATCATGGTTTTAAAATTCACCACCATGATCATTTCGAATAGAAGCAATCATAAAACCCTTTTCATTTTGAACTAATTTATAAAATTTCGAAAAACATTTAAAGCAATCACTTTTATGTGCCAAGAAGTATGTCCAAGTGTATCTACTATAATCATCAACAATTACAAAGGCATATTTACTACCTCTTAGGCTTGTTGTATTAATTAGTTCAAATAAATTCATATGGATCAATTATAGTGGTTTAGATGTGCTTATTTGATTCTTTGATTTGAAACTACTTTTTATTTGTTTTCGTAATTGACCTGCATCACAAATTTTATCTTTGACAAACTTGATGCTATGCATTCCTCTTACAAGTTCTTTAGTTGAAATTTGAGAAATTAGTTTCAGACTAGCATGACCTAATCTCCTAAACCAAAGCCATACATCATTGTCTAAAACTAAAAAACATGTTTCATTGTAAAAATCATCAATATCAATAGTATACACATTATTATTTTTTAAGACAATCATAGATATATTTTCGTGTAGTATTTCAATTATACAAGCATTAGATTCAAATTTGATGATATATCCTTTATCACACCATTGACTAATGCTTAGTAGATTATGTTTTGAACCATCTACTAATAACATATCTTCAATTAAAGGGTTTGATTTGTTACTATATTTCCTTTGCCAATAATTTTTCCTTTGTTAATGTCTCCGAATGTGACAAATCGTTCGTCTTAGCTAGTGAGCTTAGAGAAGTGTGTTGGATCTCTGGTTATGTGCCTTGAACATTCACTATCAAGGTATCATCTCTTGCTCTTAGCTTGTGATTATAGACATATCTATAAGAAAGAGGGTTTTCTTTTAGGTACCCATTTAACCTTGGGTCCCTCATAAATAGATCTATCTATTATTGAGTGATTTATAGTTCCTTTAGGAACCCAAACTAATTTGTGTGAACTATACTTTTTAAATGGATATTTTTAGACAAAATGACCAAATTTTGTATAAAAATTATATTTTTCTCTATGTGAGACATGTAATGTAAGTCCTTTAATGAAGATAGTTGGCTTTTGTTGAGCGTTACTCACAAAGTCAATTCTTTCCTTTCTATGAATATGGCCCTTATTAGCAAAGATCATGAGATTTATTACCTATTTTAATTTTTTTTAATATTTCTTGTAGTCAGACATTTTCTTTTCTAAGTGAATCTATCTCATCACACTTAGTGCAAGAATGTAACATACTATCATAATGCTTATTTTTAAACTTATCAAATTCACTAACAAGAGAAGCAATGGTCCTTTTTTAATAACTTATATTTTTTACCAACTAGCTTACATTCATCGTATAGATCATTGAAAGCAATAAGTAAATCATCATAAACTAAATGAGATTCGATTAAGTCACTGACCTCGTCATTGAGCACCATCAGAGTATAGTTAGCAACTTCTTCTTTGTTGATTGCTCCTCGTCTTCGGATGCACTCGAATCATCCCAAGTTACTTTGAGTATCTTCTTTTTCTTTGGTAGCTTCTTCTTCACTTGGGGACATTCATTTTTTGAAATGCCTCGGCTTCTTACATTCATAGCAAATTACTTAGTCCTTTTTTAGTTTTCTTTTATTCTTATTATTTTGTTCATTTTTAAGAATTTTTTAAACCTTCTTGTAAAAAGTGTCAAGTCATTACCATTATCATCGTCATCACTTGAGTTTTCACCCAACTAGCCTTCTTTAGTTTTAAGTGTCATGTTTTTCTTTTTCTTTAGAATATTGTTCTCAAGTTCATCATGTGTCATATACGTCATTTCATAGGTCATCAAGGACCTGATAAGTTCTTCAAGTGGAAAGTTATTGAGGTCTTTTGCTTTTTGTATTGCCGTTACTTTATGATCCTAACATTTTGGAAGGTATCTTAATATTTTGTTAATAAATTTAAAATCAAAAAAACTTTTACCAAGTGCTTTTAGACCATTAATGACATCCATAAAATAGGTGTACATGTCTTCAATGTTCTCGCTTGGTTTCATACAAAATAACTCATAGCTATAAACTAAAAGATTAATTTTTGACTCTTTAACCCTACTTATGCCTTCATATGTGACTTCAAGTGTGTGTCAAATCTCATGTGTAGTTTTGCATATAGAAACTTGATTAAATTCGTTCTTATCAAGAGCACAAAATAAAGCATTCATCGCTTTAGCATTCAAAGAGAAAGTCTTCTTTTCTAAATCATTCCATTTGTTTATTGGTTTGGAAGACTTTTTAAAATTACTTTCAACAATGTTTCACAATTCGAAATCCATAGAAAGTAAGAAAATTCTCATTCTAGTTTTCCAATATGTGTCGTCCGTCCCATTGAATATAGGAGGATGGGTGATAGAAAGACCTCTTGATTGCCGGTAAAAGACATCTCTCTTGGATTTTAAACCAAATATAGAGTAACCTTCCTCTGATACCAACTATTAGGATCAAGTTGACACTAAGAGGGGTGAATTAGTGCTTTCAATAAAAACAATGTTAATTTAAAGATTCGTTCGATAAACCTTATA